>NC_061862.1:64241049-64541049 GCF_907164915.1 Impatiens glandulifera | reverse complement strand
ATAAGAAAAACAATACATTATAAATTCTATTGGAACCACCTCACAAGTATGGAACAATAAAATCAAAAGAGTTTGACACCCTTAGAGCCGCCACGGTTATACTTCAAGACCTTGTATTTTACTAGCCTTGTCAAAATTAATAGATAGACATTAACTTGATATCAAATACCAACAAATAATAATTTTGAACCATGATTAGATAGATATACGCCTTCAAGTTATTAACAAAAAAAAAATATACTATGAGTCTATACCTATATAATTATATTAATCTCATTTCTTAATAAAATCTCACAATAAAATAAAACATAGACACAGTGTAGAGAAATGTTTGACCATTACTAAACAACTTCAACATATACAATCATACTATTATTAAAAACTCTAAACAAACTCACTGAATTTAACCTAAGATTATTGGATCCAAGTTGATTGCAAAAAAGTTACATAATAATTATATGAACATCTGAAAAAATGTGTATATATAACCGCATAATGAGATTAAAGATGATCCATAATTTATATATTAGACTTCATTTCAGTGATACACATATTAGAATTATGTTACTCACATATTGATTAAGGTTTGAAGAGATGATAACGAGTCAGGAATACTCCGAGAAATGTTATGTTCGTTTAAATACCTGTTTTAAACATTCAAGAGAAAACACTTCAATCTGCCACATATCTACCCGAGTAAAAATGCCGCGCAAAAAACATTGTGAGAACAAACTCAAATTAGGTTCACCCATCAGCAAAAATAAAATCAGATTAAATGTTAACATAATTATAACAATTTCATATTCTTTCGTTCATGTACTCTTCCTGTTAAAAAATATGGGTATTGGCACTTTTGTTCATTCTATGAGAATTCTGATGTCAAACCTTTTAAATTAAAATTTATTACAATTTTTGAGGTAAAATAATGTGTTTAATTTAAAAAGAAGAAAACGGTTAAAAATCAAGTAGCTAAACTAATTTATAGAAATGATAAATCAAAATAGTTTTGATTCTACAAATTAAACTAATACATAAAAGAATGATTTAGTCTAAACAAAAGAAACTTATAATCAACTAGAACTCCTTTTATAACTAACTCAAATCAAGTACAATAATTTAAATTGGAAAAATTATAGCTCAACAAAGAATTAAACAAAATAAAAAATACTAATAAAATTAAAATTAGAAAAAAAATAATAATACTAATTTATAGATCAAATTCTCACCAGACTTTTTTTAAACAATTCATTTTCTTCTTCCTCCAAACTTTGCATCTCTGTGTTACAAATGAGAAACATTCACCTAAAAATACATAAACTTTAAAAAAAAAATGAGCATACTCAGTAAAGTAAACATTTTAAACAACAAATGATCACATTTCCTTGAACCATAAATATCTGTAAACTTGTTGACACACATATAAAACTTTAATGAAAATATGAATTCATTACATGCATAAGTGACACGTGAATAAGAAAATGGGACAACAATCTCATTTCATTGTTTTATATCGTAACGAGAAACATAAATTAAAGGCAACTAATAAATGATTTGTAATTAAATACTAAATTATGGATAGAAGTTTTTGCAAAACTTAATACTATAATTCAATGATACTTTTGAGCCAAAACAGTTATATATCCTCTAAACATCTAATATAAAACAGAAAAAGATAAAGAGTATCAGCTCCTCCTCCAACTATCAACCAGCAATGTTTTTGTCTCTATATTTGAAAAATAGTCACTTATGATAAGTTTTTAACACAAGAAATACTATATTGCAAATATATATGTAAATTTTATTTTGTTGTTTTCCTTTACTATTTTGTATTTTTTGTTATATTCTAATTTAAAACAAAACATTATGTTATCCTTACACAAACACAAATTAGATGAATGAAATATATTTTATACTCTCTTTCAAACGGGGCTCATTTGATAAGTAGTTTTTTAAAAACAATTTAAATATATATATAATTATATAAATTAAAAAATAAATATTTTGATAATAAAATTAGTTTATTTACTTTTGCAGGAATTTTAAAAAATATATAT
The DNA here is from genome assembly GCF_907164915.1 of Impatiens glandulifera. Taxonomy (NCBI): domain Eukaryota; kingdom Viridiplantae; phylum Streptophyta; class Magnoliopsida; order Ericales; family Balsaminaceae; genus Impatiens; species Impatiens glandulifera. The sequence continues at coordinate 64,538,995 of NC_061862.1, read as the reverse complement.
ATATATATAATAACACTTGTTCAACCCGGCCAAATGATGAATCAAACAAACAAACCTGACCTAACCTAACTTAACTTAACTTATTAACTTAAAATCTGATGTTGATTAGAGTATAGGATGTATAGGATGGAAACAAGGACAATGACAGGAAGCAGACTATCTAATCAAAAGGGAAAAGAAAAAAAAAAAAAAAAAAGTGTGCGGCACCACATCCATCTCCCACACCCACCCTAAATCTGATGTTTGATTAAATGAATATATATAGGTCATGTTTGTTTAGTCTTAATTTCACTTTTATCTTTAGTTTTATTATTATTGTATATTTTTAATCTATATATATATATATATTTAATGAAAGTTGTATTTTGGATAAAAATAAATATATCAATAAATTTATATTTAATTATATTTGGTATTAAAATTTATATCCTAATAATTCGTTCTATTAACCACATAAATAATTAAGGAAGACATATAAATTAAATTTAATAAAATTAATTAATTAAGATAACATAGCAAGTTAAATTCTCATCATTTTAATTTGGGCAAATTATATTAAACAAAAAAACTTTAATAAACATGTCAAATTATAATTTAATTTAAATTGGACAAAAACGAGTTAGTTAAGAATACCCTTCTTTGAAATTATAAAACCATCCTAATTTAATTTAAATTCTATACAAATTTGAATTTCAATTTAACTATAGTTTTAATTATAAAACAAACAAAATAATTAGAGCTGAACTCCAGTTTACATTCGACTCATCCTAAGCATAGCATATATTATGAATTTTATGCACATATCTTGTTGTTATTTAAATTAAAAAGTAAATATTCGTTATGTTTAATAATACAAGTATATATTATTCAATATAATTAGAATGCAGTAATTTAAGATGATAAGATGATATTGTAATATTATGATTGAAAATATCTAATTGTTTTTGTTTTAAAAGTTAAAGTATATTGTGAACTTATAATTAACTTCATTTGGGAAACATTAATCTCACGGATTTGAAAGAGAAAATTATTATGATAAAGTTTTTTTTACACTTACCTTTTTTCTATGCAAATATATTAATTTATCACTACTTATCTATCAAAAATTTAATTTCATCCAAACCAAACAAGATTACATTGATATACAATCATATAAAAATTAATTAATAAAAATATATTTCATAAGATTTTCTCAACATATAATCTTACAAAAAACTATACAGCTTCAACATGATCATTAATATTATTCTTCTTAAATTTGTTCACCCATTGTATCACAGCTCAATAAAACATATATATATATATATATATATATATTTATCTCAATAAATATATATTTTAAATCTTATTTTAAATTTTATTCATATTTTTGGAAAATTATTAACATGAATATCAAACTTAAGATAATTGACCTTGAGTTAGATTGAATAATATTGGTGCCGATTCATCTTCATATTTAAATGGGAGATTTATTCTCCATTCATAAAATTGTGTTTTATGACTGTAATATTATTTATGTTAGAATTATTTTTTGTTGGAAATGTAATTATTGTGCTACAAAGGCTTAGAAAATTAAAGTCTTAAAAATAACTGAAGTTGAAGTCTCACACTCAAATAAAGCATTATTTTTTTTAATATTATGGTACATAACCTAACAATCATGATCCAAAGGTTTTTAGACAAGTTTTGACTTCACTATATTTAAAATTATTATTATTTAAATAAAATAAGAATATTTTAATATTCTTTATTATTAAATTAATTATTGATCATAGATTATTTGCAAAACTAATATTTTGGCAAAAATCAGATCACAATCATTTAAAAAAAAATTAAGGTAAAAAATCGAAAATGATTTTGTGTTTATTTTTAATATGAAAGATGTTATTTAAATAGATACAACTTTTAAGTAAAGAGTGGATGAAAGTGATTTTTAATCAACTTTTAGACAAGTTATAAAAAAAATTGTTTAACTTTTTCTTAATTAACAAATATGATTAATTTTGATTTTTGATAAAATAATTTTATTTTATTTTAATTGCGAAAGAGTATTTTTGAAATAATTCAATTTTTAACCAGCATAGAATGTTTAATTATTTATTGAGTTTTGATTTAGTATAATTTTTATATATAATTTATAATAGACAAGAGGAACCAATCATACAAAATACATGTATTTTGTTCATTTTTCAAAATTAAATAATCATTAAAAAACATTATTTAATACTAATTATTTACATTTTTAATTATAACAAAATTAACATAAATTCTCTCAATAAAATATCTCATTTAATCGTATTATAGTCAAAAGATTCAAAAAGATATAAAACAAACAAAATAATTTTAAACAATAAAGCTGAAATAGAAAACTGAAAATAGATAATTTTCATCTACTTAATCTTCTACTTGGGCATCCACTACAATTATATAAAAGAATATTCTTTTTAAGATTAGAAATAGAAAAAGTATATTGATATGAATTAAATACAAACAATTTGAAAGAAAAAAAACCTAGTTGCTGTGTCCACATTTTTTTTTGTTCTTGCAGTTTTGCAGGACCATAAAAAAATATATAAATAATTAATTTTCCTTTAACAATATATATATTAAAAAAAACATAAAACTCAGATAAAAAATATAAGAAGAAAGATCTAATACAAGAAGATAAAAAAAAGAATCACAATTTATGCTCCTCTAATAATATACTTGGAGTTCTAACAATGTACTACCAATAAAGAATATTACAATAATCAAAACAAAAAAGACATAAAAAAGGTAGAAAAATACCTTTAAGTAGATTCAATTTCGCATAAAGTAGAAGATGTCTCAACAGTTCCCTTGTCAATCAACAAATATTACAACTCAAATCAATCCCATCCTTCCAACTAAAATCACAATGCATTGATATATGACAACAGTACTTTTTAAAATATAAAAAATGAATGAAATAGAATGAGAGTTAAAAACTTGTCTTAGAAGGTCAATTGTAATTTCTGTGTCATATTCGTTCAAGGTTAAAAGTTATTTGCACATTTTAAACATTGTTTTGAGGAGGTACTTACGGTCGACATTGTTGCTAAGTGTAAGAACCTGCATACCCGACATTGTCTTAGAAATCTGCTATTCAATATTATTATGTTCTTTTCTCATGAATCGATTGGAAAATCAGAATATTTTTTAAAAAGGTCAGCTTTCTTTAAGCCTTTGGTTCTATCAGAACGCATGAAGCTTTTGATTCTATTAGAATCGTAACTTTTCCCTTTTTCGACTTGGAAAATTAGAATAGAAGGTAGAAAAGAAAGCATTATTAACATATATGGCATAAAAAGATATATAACTTACCCCATATTTGTAAAATAAGTCAATGGTTCAGCACGAGCAGCACCACTGTAGACTAGTGCGATTCCGCGAGTAACACAATGTCGTCGAATTTGGCATAAACTGAACCTCAGGGTTGGTGTATAGTGCAAATCACAGTATGTCCATCCTGTACCAGCTATCTGAGAGTTTCCATCACCTTCTCTACCTGGAAGGCATCAAGTCCTGCAGAAGTTACACTTAATTTTTACTTTTCATATATGTACCTAAAAGAATATGACTAATTGTTTTTTTTTAGAATTAAAGGAGTCCTGCCTTTCTGGGATGATTTTACGGAAAGAAGTAGAAAGAATGAGAAAAACAAAGGGTTCATTAGGCTTCCATCCAGGTTTAGATCTCATTGACAGAAGTAATGCAAGCCAATTGTTAAAGTATTGCTTAAGTATGCTATATCACAAACATTAACTATTGTAGGCTCATCAACAAAAATGATAGATGGGCTCGCAATCATTTCGCATGCCATTGATAAACGTTTCTTTTCACCACCATTGATTCCCCGCACTTTTGCATCCTCAATACGAGAATCAACACAACTGACCTTTAAGGTGAAATTCATTATAGAAAATGAAAGGAATATCAGAAGTTGGCAAAAAAAGAAGCGCAAAACTCTTTAATATTCAACTCCTTAGGAGATTAGATGCATACCAAACTGAGTTTAAACAAAAGATTGTTGACATATTCATCCCTCTCTTCAACAGATATTATCTCCCGAAGTTGGAGCTCAGCTGCAAGAGATAAAGTTTCTCGAGCAGTCAGTTGTGAGAAGAATAAATCATCTTGTCTAAAATACGCTAATATGAAACCATAATGATATGATGATAAAAATGTCAAAATAGATGAAGATGTGATTTATATTCATACAACCAAATCTTACATGTACACTTTGTTTGAAATTTGTCTACCATTGACCTTCCAGAAAATTAAGTAGAGTAGTCTTCCCCGAGCCTGATGGTCCCATGATAGCAAGCAATCGTCCTGGTTTTGCCTCCCCACTAACGTTCTTAAGTAAAAACCTTATCTACAGGTATAAACGAAAACATTCACACAAAATATGTAGCAAACGTGCAATTTCATAGCCATTTAAGTGTTTCAACAAAAAAATAAATAGTGTGACTTTCTTTCATTCATAGCCATTAAATATCTTTTGTAGTTTCTATTTAAAAGAATATACTCATGGAAACTGTTGTGCTCATTATGACTCTAGTGAAAAAAGCAAGACAGGTTATGTTGAATATCAAAGACATGATTCAGACATTCAAACTGTACATGTTACCCTTAAGTTGAATGCATACAACTTTGATTACTTAATGTTTATCAAGGACATGATTGTGCTCATTATGGCTTTAGTGAAAAAGCAAGACAAGTTAGGTCGAATATCAAAGACATGATTCAGACATTCAAACTGTACATGTTACCCTTCAGTTGAATGCGTGCGTAAAGTATAAATTTCTTAATGTTCATTACTTTGATAGCTAATATAATTCAAATCTAAGAATATAAAAATGAAAATACCTTCATACATCATGCATCATCTACAGATGCAATTGTTGATTCAGTTAAGTTAAGAATTCAATTAATAGAATCCCTAATATAAAACGGGATAAATGATAAATTTAGTACTCTTGCTGAAGAGATTTCTCAAATTTAAGACTCTCCAAATTTTTTGTCATTTAAAGAATTATTGTTATAATATTTTGTTATATTTAATACTTTATAGTAACTCTGTTTAACTCTTTTAATTTTTTTACAATTTTATTTAATATTTACTTTTATTTTAATATTTTTTTTCTCCCATATTCATATATTCATTGTCTTCTCCTCCTCTCTCTTTCAGCACTAACCATTATCTCCCCTTCCAAATCGGGAAATTTGATTAAATAACCTCAAAGATGAGGTTATTTGAGCTGGTGGTGATTTACTAATTAAATTGCGTTCGTGGTATTTTATTTTTTTTTTGACGAAATTACCCTTGTAACGAAACGCTAAGGGACTTAGCGTTTCGCTAAGTGAATTAGGTTTAATATTTAATACTCTAATTTTTTCATTTTTTTCATTTTCTTTCTCTCTCTTTTCTTGTTCTCTCTTTCACGGCGGCGGTGATGGAGGCAGGGGCGGCGGTCTAACCTAAATCGATTTGCACGATCTTCATTTCTTTCAAACCCTAAACCTAAATCGATTTACACTATCTTCATTTCTTTCAAACCCTAACCCTAAACCTATTTTGCATGCAGGTCAGGTGAATGATGATTCTAAGGTGTCGATTCTAAGGATGTTTCCATGATATTCTCAAACCCTTCTGTTCTTATTTGGTTTATATTGTTTCATATTTATTATTTGGTTCGTTCATATCATATTGGTTCATATTTCTGGTTCATATTTCTGTTTTAGGGAAGTTTCGCTAAGTGTTTAGTGTTTCGCTAAGTGCTTAGCGTTTCGCTAAGTGCTTAGCGTTTCGCTAAGTGTTTAGCGTTTCGCTAAGTGCTTAGCGTTTCGTTAAGTGCTTAGAGTTTCGCTAAGTGCTTAGCGTTTCGCTAAGTGCTTAGCGTTTCGCTAAGTGCTTATTTATGAGAATGGGTCAAAATATAATGTTACAGTTGGGGAAATTTCCAACCCATTGAATGAGAATTCAAGGAAAACTCGTGCATCAAATACAACAACTTTTGACTCGAAACTAAGCAACTTTTGACTCGAAAAGAGGAAGACGACTTCTTTGATCAAATACAGGTATTCAAGTTTCAATCCTAAGTGCATATTGTTCCCAATAATCAGATAATTTCTTAATCCATGCATGTTTCATTCATAACCTCATTTATTTCTAATAAAAATATTTATTAATACGGTATTGTTTGTTGAATTTTGGCAGAATCTAATGAAACTAGAAGAAGTGAAAACTAGACTTCACACACAGTTCGAGCGCGAACCAACACTTGTTGAATGGGCGGAGGCCACATCTAAGGAATTGAAGTCGCGACTTAATTTCTGTAACAGAAGTAGGGAGAGGCTAATATCTGCCAATCTACGGATGGTGGTTCACATCGCTAAACAGTATCAGAATCATGGTCTCAAACTTCATGATTTGTTACAAGTACAAGCAAAACTTGAATAAATTATTTAGCCTATTTGAAAACTATTATTTTGTCAATTTAAACTGAGTCTTTTGTTGCAGGAAGGGAGCATGGGTCTTCTGAAAAGTGTTGAGAAATTCAAGCCTCAAGCTGGTTGCAGGTTTGCTACTTATGCATACTGGTGGATAAGGCAATCCATTAGGAAGGCGATTTTCCAGCACTTTAGAACTATCTATCTTCCAGTAAAATATTATTCCTTTCAAGAAGCTAAAGCAAAATGGGAGAAGCCAAGGACCTGATGCCTATGCTAACTTGGTCATATAGGAAAGGATTTTAGACTAATTGGAGAGGCTATTTTTTACTTATTCTCATTTCAATTATTGGGAAAAAAAAATATAGTAATCTCTTCAAAAGTTTGTTTTTTAATTGGTAATAGATTTTGTATATATGAAAACATATAATATGTAGTTCACAGTTGTAATTGTAATTTTTTAGTTCATGTGGTAAAAAAGAATAATATGTTTGATAAGACTATTTGTTCTTGGTACAATTTCATTTATGCAGAGCTCTTTTATTCATTGATAGAAGTGAAGTTCTAGTCTTTATACTGTTAAGATAAAAACAAGATCTAAAGAGGCATTTCAAGATTCAAATTTATGTAAGTGAACCCCATATTTGAAGTAATGTTCTTATAAAAACTATTCAAAAAAGGTGTGATTTTTTTCAGATTTCGATTATACTCCATCATGAATGTCTTAAATATGGAATCGAATCCAAGCCATCACGGACTTGAACCAAATGATCAAAAGTTCAATTCAGATTGGATAGTTAGATAGCTCGGATCGGTTTGTATTCTTACCCAACCAAGGTCCATTCATCATAATTCATAAGATGTGTTACCAATATTTTGTTATAAAAATTGATTGAAAGTTTAAAATTTGGTTCTCTACAATAGTTGAAAGATTAAACAACACAAATAAGAAGAACCTCTCTTTTCTATTCAACTAACAAACTAATAATGAACAACATCATTAGCATGGAGATTCAACTATTCAAATAAAATCTAATCACCCCATGAAGACTTCCCACAAGTGAAGAATACACAGTATCATCAGGAACAAAACCAGCTTCTTTCATCTCATCAAACAATTCAAATGCCTCATCCGATCTTCCCACCTTCGATAAACCCGAAATCATCGCAGTATAACTCACCAAACTCATATCAACACCTTTGCACAATCAGAGACGGTTTGCTTTGAAGATAATTGAAGAAGGTTAAGTAGGAACGAGTTGGGACATTATGGTTTGAAAGAACAAGGTGGGTTACTAGGGGATTGAGACTTGAAACAAGAGATTGTCTAATCTAGAGAGGTGTTGAAGGAATGAAATTTACAAGGATCTTGGAGATGAGATTCGCAATCTCTTCTGGGTTGTAAGTAGGGTTTGTGGGAAAGAGATTCTTTACAGTTGGGAAGAATTTTTGAGTCGCCATTTTTGACAAATGAAGAATTCGTTCCAGTTACAGGATTAAAGATAAATGATTCAAAAGAACATGAATTCAAGTGGAGTAAATTGGATTGATTCACTTCTCTAATGGCGATTACTTTCACTGTCATAGAGTTTCAGATTCATAGAAAGTACCTTTTAGCCTCTCTACTTTCTTGACGAAACGCTAAGCACTTAGCGAAACGCTAAGCACTTAGCGAAACTTCCCTGAAACAGAAATATGAACCAGAAATATGAACCAATATGATATGAACGAACCAAATAATAAATATGAAACAATATAAACCAAATAAGAACAGAAGGGTTTGAGAATATCATGGAAACATCCTTAGAATCGACACCTTAGAATCATCCTTCACTTGACCTGCATGCAAAATAGGTTTAGGGTTAGGGTTTGAAAGAAATGAAGATAGTGTAAATCGATTTAGGTTTAGGGTTTGAAAGAAATGAAGATCGTGCAAATCGTTTTAGGTTAGACCGCCGCCCCGCCGCCTTCGTCGCCTCCGTCGCCGCCGCCGTGAAAGAGAGAATAAGAGAAGAGAGAGAAAGAAAATGAAGAAAATGAAAAAAAGGAAAAATTAGAGTATTTATATACTGAACATAATTCACTTAGCGAAACGCTAAGTCCCTTATCGTTTTGCTACAAGGGTAATTTCTTCAAAAAAAAAATAAAAATACCACGAACGCAATTTAATGAGTAAATCAATTTAATTAGTAAATCACCACCAGATCAAATAACCTCATCTTTGAGGTTATTTAATCAAATTTCCCTCCAAATCTCCCACACTTGCGACTATCCTAACCCTTTACTTCCCAAACCCCCCATTGACCTAAAACAACTTAGAGCTATCCAATCACTCAACATTCTCATCTCCAATAACCCATGTTCCAATTCCTCCTCCTCCGATGCCACCTCTCCCTTCCCTTCTGTCATTTACTCTCTCCTGCCTCGCCGACTGCTCTGACGACGTCCATATTTCAAACACCGCTCTCAAATATTTTTTCTCTCTAATCAATTTCCTTTTTAACTGTCCCATAACTCTCGTTTAATTCCCTATCGAACTCGCTCTCAACCTCCGTTCATTCACACGCTTCAACAGGTTCCAACGACTCACCGACGTTGGGTTAAGTCGCCTACATAATGTCACTAATTTAACCTTCGAGTCTATGTCAATTCCAGCGGACCGTAATCCTCGCAAATATGAAACAACTCCAATATCTGACGATTTCACAAGCAAACTTATCTGGGTTTCTCTCAAAACCATGGCATTTCAACATTACCTATATTGATTTCTCCGGCAATAAGCTTATAGGTAAAATACCCATTTCGATAACTCTTTTAGAAAACCTACAACTCTTGAATCTTTCATCAAATGAACTCGTTGGAGAATTACCCGACTATATTGGTAACTTGATGTCACTCAAAAACATCTCTTTGTCCTCAAATTATCTCTCTAGAACGGTGTCGGAATCAATAATTGTTGATAACTCCATGAAAGGCATGATACAAGCACTCCATGAAAGGCATGATACAAGCCAATAACAATTGATAGTGGTTCGGGAATGTTAAGGTTGGAATCAAACATCGGACAACTTCGGTTCCATTGTTGATTAGCCGATCGATTTTTGGCGTCGAGGTTTTATACTAATACCCAAATCGGAACCCTCAGAGGAAATCAGAATCACAATTGGGTGGCCAAATTTGGTGAGAAGAGAGCGAATTTGTCGAGTGAGTGCTGAAAAAGGAAAGAGTGAAGAGGAGAAGAGACAGATGAATATGAGAGAAAGAAAAAAAAGATTATATTATATTAAAATAAAAGTAAATTTAACAGAGTTATATATAAATTAACAGTCTTACTACGAAATATTAAATATAACAAAATAATATAACTATATTTCTTTAAATGAAAAAAAAATAGGAGAGTCTTAAATTTGAGAAATCTCTTCAACAAGAGTATTAAATTTATCATTTATCCCAATATAAAACATAATCAAATGTCAATTCCTCAAAGGCATATGAAAATACAGGTAAATGAAAATATATAAACCCAACCATGAGCATCTTCTAAACGAGCAATGGCTGTTCCAGTTTCCACATCTATTGAGAGAATTGAGCAATTTGGCGAACCAGACACGATTGCTAGTTCAACATAAGAAAACAACTTAAAAAATCATGTTCATAAATAAACCTTATAAAATCTAACAATAGAATGTTCAATAGAAAAATCAATTATTGCGACCATTGTTTATAAAACAAAGTGTCCTGCATGATTCAGTATGTGCTTTGACTTCCAACAACCTTAAGAAACAGAGAGAAAACATAATATAATTTCTCAATCCGAGATAATGTTCTATAATATAATTTAGTTGTACAAATTTTCAAATACTCATAAATTTGTTTGTTATTTTCTCGTCGAAACCAATAACCAAAAAATTGTTTTCAAATAGCCTTCAAACAGAGTGGAAGACAAAAAGAAAAACATAACTCCCACCTTTCTTAATCAGCAAAGCAACAAGTGTATTCTTTGAGAAATCGTCATTCCCGCCCAAATCAAGAAACCCAACCAGCCTATCAACCGCCACACCTTTTCTAATGCACGAAACATATCTCTTTTAGTAATTTTCCTTTTCAATTTTTATAAATGAGTATGATCAAAGGCATGATGATGAATAAGAGACTAACAGGAAGAATTTAACAAGGCAATGTCTTGATTACAAGTTTTGCAACAAAAAATGGCGCATTCTGCATTTGTATTATAAATTAAAAAAATAGTTTTGTAACAAAATTCATTGACAAACAAATTTTAATTTTTTTCAAATTGGGGCATAATAGAAAATTCCGACCTCTGCATCAACCTTGATGAACTTGGTGTCAAGATACCTTGGTGTAAGGGCCTTTAAATGCTTGTCCATTATCCTAAACTAGATTCAACAATTTCCAATCATTCACAGCCAGTATGCAACAAAACATACATATATTTCAGAAAGGATTATTTATAACATTTTAGAATTAACAGGGGCCCATTTGAAAAAAAAAATTGTTTTCAGATAATGATCATAATCGGGGTACAGATGAGAACTGCCAAAAAATAATAATCCATGTCTAAGAAAGTTCAATATCCAAACATTATCTAAAAATATTTCCAAATTGTCAAAACTGAATAGTATGGATATTTCTAACCAAACAAGCTTATAAACGCACTGACGAGGCATATTTTGTTGAATCTTCTCAGTGTAACAATGAAATCGTCCCTCAGAAAAGATATCAGTGATGTTCACGAGAGATCATTAAGTGGATATGCATGCATAAGCTTCAAATGTAAGGTTCACCCTTCATGTGATTGTAATGCATGAGATTGATAGAAGCAATGAAGGAAATTTGGATCTATTCCATTAAATTCAAATCAAAGAGATGAATCTTCTTATTCAAGCATCAAATATATGAAATGCCTAGCTGGATTTTAGTTTCAACATCTATTCACCAAAAACCTTGCTATGTTTGAATGTAAATAGGGCTATGTTTTTTAGTTCGGAGGAGATTGGTATTAGGGGTCCAATTCCGAGTAATTTGTTTGTTAACAACTTAAAAAAAGATTAGAATTATAATTCAAATGGAATTGAATGTATACTATTTTGTAAGTTTTAGCTCCATCATTTTCACTTAGGAATTGAAATTCCATGATTTCTTCAAAAATAATAATAGAATTACAAATTATAGAATTGCAATTATGAAGTGTGAAATATGTAATTAAAAAAATCATCTACATCCAATTTCATCGGTAATTCTTCAAACAAACAAAAGATATGGAATTTGACACGAATTCCAGTTCTAATTTCAATTTTGACGGACATAGCTTATTGTCTTAAGCTTTTTATAGGGATTGCTTGACGTGGTTTATTTACATAATTCTACTATATTTGTAATAACATTATAAAATATGGGCTAATCAAATTGTTTTATCATTTCAAAAATTATTTTAAATTTTAAATATTAGGAATAGTTTGGTAATTTTATCAAAATAAACCTTTTTTACATCAAACTGAATTATTTGAAAACATTTGTCTTTTTTGAAAAAACCCAATATCAAACAAGGTCTATGAAGAATCGAATCTTTTACTATGACTTTTTTTCTAAACACATAAGAAAAGAGGAAATGAATAGAATGAAAGTAGAGAGCACAGAAGGAAAAACTCTTTACTTGCATCTATAGAACCTTTTTTCTGTTCCAGTGACTTCTCCCAAGAAGTCACCTTCAGCAATCTCACGATATTCTCCATGTCGTTTCTCAGCTTCTTTCTAGACAAAATAAAAACCTTACCACAATGAGATCCCCATTCAGCAACTTTTCATCGTCTAAATAATCAAAATAAGTAAGTTGAATGATCAAAACCAGATTTCCTACCTTTAGAGCAGCTAATCTGTCAGCATGCAATTTTTCAAGCTTAGGATCCTGAAATTCCATAGTAACCAACCCAATATGAGCCACAATGTACTACATGGAGGTAAATTAAATACAATTTATAAAATGAAGAAAGCATCTTACATCCATCAAATCATCGAGATCAACATCCTAATTAATGGAACTATAAGCTTGTCCCAAGAAATTACATTCACCATACTGCATAAGATTATTTCTAAATCGTGACCCAGAATATAATGTAATTTTGCTTCATTTAGCACAAGGAATAATTTGCGAGTCATGATCGAGATTATTCTCTAGATCATTGTAATTTTTGACAAACATAAAAATGGCTATTTTCCAGCTTATAATTCAAATGAAAAAAAAAAAATACATACCAAAACAGGATATTGACAAGTAGATTGAGAAAGAAATGGTCAAGTACATTAACAGACATATATTAAAAACCTCAAACAAGCAATTCTATTGAATTAGGATGGATACAAATGGTGCCTTTGAAGGATGAATTTCTTATTAATATACTTTTAGGGCCATATTCATGCATAAGATGGAAACATGAAAAAGAGGGGAAAGTAGTACACCTTTTGATAGTTTCTAGCTGCAGAAGTTAGTACATTTCCAAATGCTAAATTAGACAAAGTTGATTTAACAAGAAATTGCTATTGTGATAAACAAGGATAAACATAAAACATAATAAGAGAAGAGAATTTTTTGTTATTGTGATAGAGAATAAGATCATTGAGATTGTGCTTACAAAAGAAAGTCACTAGTGATTAGACCAGCTGCAACAACACTAATACCTTAATACATACTACATCATCTCCAGATGCAATTGTTGATTCAGTTAAGTTAACAATTCGATTAACATAATCCTTAATATAAAGAAAAATCAAATGTCAATTCCTCAAAGACATATGAAAATACAGGTAAATGAAAATATATAAATCCACCCATGAGCATCTTATTAACGAGCAATGGTTGTTCCAGTTTCCACATCTGTTGCGAGAATTGAACAAACTGGCAAACCAGTCACGATTGCTGGTTCAACATAAGAAAACAGCTTAAAAAACTTAAAAATCATGTTCATAAATATACTTATAAAATCTAACAATAGAATGTTCAATAGCAAAATCAATTACCGCGATCATCGTTTACAAAACAAGGTGTCCAGCATAATTCAGTATGTGCTTTGACTTCCAGCAACCTTAAGAAACAAAGAGAAAACATAATATAATTTCTCAATCCGAGATAATGTTCTATAAGATATTTTAGTTATATAAATACCCATAAATTTGTTTTTTATTTTTTCGTTGAAACCAATAACCAAAAAATTATTTTCAAATAGCCTTCAAACAGAGTGAGAGACAAAAAGAAAAACATAACTCCCAACTTTATTAATCAGCAAAGCCACAAGTGTATTCGTTGAGAAATCGTCTTTCTCGCCCAAATCAAGAAACCCAACCAACCTATCAACCTCCACACCTTTTCTGATGCACGAAACATATCTCTATTTGTAATTTTATTTTTTAATTTTTATAGATGAGTATGATTAAAAGGCATGATGATAAATAAGAGACTAACCGGAAGAATATAACACAAGGCAATGTCTTGATTGCAAGTTTCGCAACAAAAAATGGTGCATTCTGCATTTGTATTATAAATTAAAAAATAAATAGTTTTGAAACAAAATTTTAATGACAAAGAAATTTTAAGTGTTTCCAAATTGGGGCATAATAGGGAATACTGACCTCAGCATCAATTTTGATGAACTTGGTGTCAAGATACCTTGGTGTAAGGGCCTTTAAATGCTTTTCCATTATCCTAAACAAGATTCAACAATTTCCAATTATGCAACAAAACATACATATATTTCAGAAAGGATTATATATAACATTTTAGAATTAATGGGATCCAATTTGAAAAAACTTTTTGTTTTCAGATCATGATCTTAATCTGGAAACAGATGGGAACTGCCAAAAATAATAATCCATGTCTAAGAAAGTTCTGTTTCCAAACATTATCAAAAAATGTTTCCAAATTGTCATAATTGAATAGTTTGGATATTTCAAACCAAACAAGCTTCAAGTCATATGAACGCACTGATGAGGCTAGCTTGATTATATCACCATAAATTAAGATATTTTGTTGAATCTTCTCAGTGTAACAATGAAATGGTCCCTCAAAAAAGATATCAGTGATGTTCACGAGAGATCATCAAGTGGATATGCATGCATAAGCTTCAAATGTAAGTTTCACCCTTCATGTGATTGTAATGCATGATATTGATACAAGCAATGAAGGAAATTTGGATATATTCCATTAAACTCAAATCAAAGAGATGGGTCTTCTTATTCAAGCATCAAATATATGAAATGCCTAGATGGATTTTAGTTTCGACATTTATTCACCAAAAACCTTGCTATGTTTGAATGTGCATAAGGCTATGTTAGGTTCGGAGGAGATTGGAATTAGGGGTCCAATTCCAAATAATTTGTTTGTTAACAACTTAAAATAAAGATTAGTATTATAATTCAAATGGAATTGAATGTATACTGTTTTTTATGTTTTAGCTCCATCATTTTCACTTAGGAATTGAAATTCCATGATTTCTTCAAAAATAATAATAGAATTACAAGTTATAGAATTGCAATTATGAAGTGTGAAATATGTAATTAAAACAATCATCTACATCCAATTCCATCGGAAAAACAAACAAAGGATATGGAATTGGACCAGAATTCCAGTTCTAATTTCAATTTTGCATGTACCGGGCATAGCTTATTCTCTTAAGCTTTCTACAGGGCATGCTTGACGTGGTTTATTTACATAATTCTACTATATTTGTAATAATATTTATAAAATATGGGATAATCAAATTGTTTTATCATTTCAAAAATCATTTTAAATTTTAAATACTAGGGATAGTTTGGTCATTTTATCAAAATAAACCTTTTTTACATCAAACTGAATTATTTGAAAACATTTGTCTTTTTTTGAAGAAACCCAATATCAAACAAGGTCTATGAAGAATCGAATCTTTTACTATGACTTTTTTCTAAACACATAAGAAAAGAGGACATGAATAGAATGAAAGTAGAGATGATAGATGAAAAAACTCTTTACTTGCATCTATAGAACTCCCTATGGTAGAAGTGACAGATGACGTTTTCAGTTCTATAGCAATCTCGCGATATTCTCCATGTCCTTGTTTTTTAAGTTCTTGTGGTTTCTCAGCTTCTTTCTGGAAAAAATAAAAACCTTACCACAATGAGATCCACCCATTCAACAATTTTTCATCGTCTAAATAATCAAAATAGATAAGCTGAATGATCAAAACCAGATTTCCCACCTTTAGAGCATCTAATCTGTCAGCATGCAATTTTTCAAGCTCAGGATCCTGAAATTTCATAGTAACCAACCTAATATGAGCCACAATGTACTACATGGAGGTAAATTAAATACAAACTATAAAATGAAGAAAGCATCTTACATCCATCAAATCATCAAGATCAACTTCCTGATTAATGGAACTAGAAGCTTGTCCCTTCTCTTGTTCCAATATTTCCTATTTGATCATTCAAGTGAGTAAAAACATATTTCTTTAGTCCAAGAAATTACATTCACCACACTGCATAAGATTATTTCTAAATCATAACCCAAAATATAACGTGATTTTGCTTTATTTAGCACAAGGAATAATTTGCGAATCATGATCGAGATTATTCTCTAGATCATTGTAATTTTTGACAAACATAACAAATGACTATTTTTCCAGCTTATAATCCAGGTGGAAAAAAAATGCATACCAAAATAGGATATTGACAAGTAGATTGAGAAAGAAATGGTCATGTACATTAACAGACATATATTAAAACCTCAAACAAGCAATTCTCTTGAATTAGGATAGATACAGATGGTGCCTTTGAAGGATGAATTTCTTATTAATATACTTTTAGAGCCATATTCATGCATAAGATGGAAACATGAAAAAGAGGGGAAAGTAGTATACCTTTTGATAAATTCTGGCTGCTGCAGCCAGTACATTTCCAAATGCTAAATTAGACAGTTGATTTAACAAGAAATTTTTATTGTGATAAACAAGGATAACATAAAACATAATAAGAGAAGAGAAGATGATTTTTTTTTATTGTGACAGAGAAGAAGATCATTGAGATATTCTTGGCTTAGAGCTTCTCCAACCGGACTGCGTGTTCCAACCAAACAAAATGAGAATATAAATTCTCTTTCTAAAAATAAACGCATATATGCGTAGTGGCAAATGTCACTGCAAAATGAGAATATAAATTCTCTTTCTAAAAATAAACGCATATTTGCGTAGTTAATATTCACACTAAATAATTCTATAGATTGGTTGGAATATAAAAGAGGTATAAATTATATAGATTTTATTATATTGTGTTTTGTTGGTAGTATAAGAAATGAGTAAAAAATGTAAAAGACCATTTTATCCTTATATAAATTATTCTTAATTATTATTTTAATATTTACCTTATATGTAAATGTAATGTGTATTATTAATTATAATGAAATTAATAAAAAAATATATTTAATTATCTTATAAATATATTTTTTAAATAAATAATTTTATGATTTACAATATTTTATATATAATTTAACTTATATAATTATATAAATAAAACATATTTAAATATTAATTAATTTTAAAATTTTTGTAGTATTATAAATATTTTTATATTTAAAAAAATATTAATTGTTTTTAGAAAATAATAATAATAACAATTTTATAAAATAATATTTGAAATTAGAATATATATAATTATATTTAGTTTTAAAAATAAATTATATAGATAGAATTAATTAATAATAATAATAATAATATTTAGTTATAGTTTATTTTTATATTTTAAAATATAATAAAGAAATTAAAATTTTAATAAATTTATATTTGTGATTAAAATTATTTGTTAATTATACTTAAAATAATATTTTTTTAAGGAGATAAAAATAATTATTTAATTGCACATTTATTATTATTATTTAAATTAGAAAATTAAACACATATAAATATAAATAAATATTAGTTATAGTTTATTATTATATTTTAAAATATAATAAATAAAAATTTAAAATTTTAAAATTTTTATAAAATTAAAAGATAAAGGAGGATTCTAAAAAATTATAAATGTTTATACATTTTGTAACAGGTATGGGTAGGTATTATGTTATACTATATTCAAGGTATAAATAATACTTAAAATAATAATGTTTACATAAAAATTAATAAACCAAATAGTTACTGTAATTTAGTGTAGATAAGTTATACAGTCTAGTATCTCATACCTATATAATTATATCAATCTCATCTCTTAATAAAATCCCACAATAAAATTAAACATAGACTGATAGACATGGTGTAGAGAAACATTTTACATTTAACCTGAGATTATTGGATCCAAGTTGATTGCAAAAAATTACATAATAGTTCTATGAACATCTAGAAAACAAAAAATAACATAATAGTTCTATGAACATCTGGAAAATGTGTTTGTTGGCCCATAATTTATATATTAGACTTCATTTCAGGGATACAAATATTAGAATTATGTTACTCACATATTGATTAAGCTTTGAAGAGACGATAATGAGTCAGGAATACTCCGAGAAATATTATGGTGGTTTAAATACATGTTTAACACATACAAGAGAAAACACTTCAATCTGCCACATATCTACACCAATAAAAATGTCGCGCAAAAAATATTATGAGAACAAGCTCAAATTAGGTTCACCCATAAAAAAAAATCAAATTAAATTTTAACATAGTTATAACAATGTCACATTCTTTATACATTCTTCCTGTTCAAAAATATGGGTATTGAAACTTTTGATTCATTATGGAAATTTTGATGTCAAACCTTTTAGATTAAAAGTTATTACAATTTTTGAGGTGAAAAAGTAGGTTTAATGTGCTTAATCTAAAAAGAAGAATACGGTTATAAATCAAGTAGCTAAACTACTTTATAGAAATGATAAATCAAAATAGTTTTGATTATACAAATTAAACTAATACATAAGAATGATTTAGTCTAAACAAAACAAACTTATAATCAACAATAACTCTTTTTATAACTAACTCCAATCAAGCACAATAATTTAAATTGGAAAAATTATAGCTAAAAAAAATTAAACAAAATAAAAAATACTAATAAAATTAAAATTAGAAGAAAAAAAATAATACTAATTTATAGATCAAATTTTCACCAGACTTTTTTTTAAACAATTCATCTTCTTCTTCCAAACTTTGCATTTCCTTGTTATTCTCACAAATGAGATAGATTCACCTAAAAATACATAAACTTTTAAAAAAGGAGCATACTAGTAAAGTAGACAATTTAAACAACAAATGATCATATTTCTTTGAACCATAAATATTTTTAAACTTGTTGACACACATACAAAACTTTAATGAAAATATGAATTCATTACATTACATGCATAAGACATGTGAATAAAAAATGAGTCAATAATTACCTATATTAACACATTAATTCAACAACAATCTCATTTTATTCAATCATACTTTTGAGCCAAAGCAATTATATATTCTCTAAACATCTAATATAAAACCGAAAAATATAAGAGTATCATCTCTTCCTCCTCCAACTATCAACGCTTTTGTCTCTACATTTGAAAGATAGTCACTTATGATAAGTTTTTAACACAAGAAATACTACATCTGAAAAATAGTGACTCATGATAAGTTTTTAACACAAGAAATACTATCAAAACTATTTTAAGGTGTTAAACAAATACATATAAATTTTATTTTGTTGTTTTCGTTTATTATTTTGTATTTTTAGTTATATTCTAAATTAAAACAAAACTTTATGTTATCCTTACACAAACACAAATTAGATGACTGAAATATTATTATTTAAAATTTATACTCTCTTTCCAACAAGTATAATATATCACTCCCAGTCCATTGGGTCATTTAAAAATAATATGAAAACTAATAAAAGTAATATGTGAGATAATTATTATGAGACTCAAATTTTTATTTATATAATTTATTTAATATTTATATTTTATTTTAATATTTTAGTATATTTAATTTTAATTATATATATATATATATATATTACATTTATAAAATTAAATAATTTATAAATTTAATGAAAATGTAAATATATTTAGAGAGACGTGTCCATTTGATAATTTTAATGTAAAAGTGGGTAGTTTTAGAAAGAAAATGGGAGAGAGTGGGAAAGGTGGGTAAAGTTTATAAATATATATTATTATATTATTAAAATTAAAATTATTATCATATATATTTATTATTTAATGTATTAATAATAATTAAAATTATAAATAATTAAAAAAATTAATAAGTAATTAATAAAATAATATCTAAGAGAATGATTAATAAACTCACATTTTTTTTCATATAATTTATTTTTATTTATATTTTATTTTAATTTATATTATTTAAGTTAATATTTTATTTTAATATTATATTTTAGTGTGTTTAATTTTAATTATAAATATTACAATATGAAATTAAATAATTTATTAATTGAATAAAAATGTAATAGGTTTAGAGAATGTTAATGGTCATTTTACTAATTGTGTTTATATCGTTTCGTGTGTATACTTGTGCTCGCGTCGTGTTTATACTTGTGTCGTGTCCGTGTCGACTCGTAACCATGTTTCGATCGTATAAACTCATAATCGTGTCGTGAAGGTGTCATCTCGTGCTTGTATCGTGTCAATCTAAGACCCGAGTGAGATAATATAGTATCGTGGTGTTCCGTACAAATATCGTGTTGGATCATGTCGATTCATATTTAGTTAACCCATTGCCAGCTCTATTTTAATTAATGGAAACAAGGATAATGACAGGAAGCATATTAGTAGCAGAATATCTAATCAAAAGAGGAAAGAAAAAAAAAGGTTCTAAATCTGATGGTTGATTAAATGAATATGGTAACGTTTGTTTAGTCTTAATTTCACTTTTATTTTTTGTTTTATTATTATTGTATATTTTTAATCTATATATTTATTTAATGTAAGTTGTATTTTGGATAAAAATAAATATATCAATAAATTTATATTTAATTATATTTGGTATTAAAATTTATATCCTAATAATTCGTTCTATTAACAACATAAATAATTAAGGAAGACATATAAATTAAATTTAATAAAATTAATTAATTAAGATAACAAAAAATTAATTATTTGAAAAATAATGATAAATTATAGTACTTTTAAATAAGTGTAAAAAAATTTTATTAAAAAGATTAAAGAGTATTAACATATAATAATGTATTTGATTAATGGAGTAAGTGAGGTAAAATATAACCTTATAATTTTTGGCTTAGAGAACCTTGTTTAATTTTTATTTTCTTCATATTATTATTTATTTTATTATCCATTATCTTAATTAATCATATACCTTCAGCATTTATTTATATGGACTCATTAAAACAAAACATTATGTTATCATTACCGAACACAAATATTGTTAATTATAACTTACAGTCTCTTAGAGCTTGTTTGATAAGTAATTTTTTTGGATTTTTCCTCATATTGTCACTCATTTTTATCCGTCATTTTATAATTTAAAATAAATCTCGAGTCATTGGAATTATTTTATAAAATTTATATACAAGCTCATTGCGCGGGATTAAAAATAAGTAATTAATTTAAAAGCGGCTTCATATGAATTCTAAATTAATTAAATTATGGATAATTTAAATAAATATAAATATATATAATTAGATAGATTAACAAAACTAAATAAATAAATACATTAATAACAATATTAGTTTAAATATTTTTACAAGAATTAAAAAAAAATAATAACACCTATTGCCAATAGATGAATCAAATACGATATAACTTAAAATTGATGTTTGATTAGAGCGCGGGTGGGTGACAAGTACAAGGAGCAGACTATCTAAAGTTGGGCATCGTACATAAACGTTCGTATTCGACTCGGGCAAGTCGTGTTAGACTCTTAATCATGTCATGTCGTATCGTGTTTAAATCTTATGTGTGTCGTATCGTGTCTTCACCCACTCAAAATATTATGATTCACAGACTTTTTCGTGTTCGTGTTATTTGTGTCCACGAGTTTATTCGTGTCGTACTAACTCGTGTTTAAATACGTGTTTCGTGTTATTCCGACTAGATTTTGTTATCGTGTCAACACAATCTTGTGTCTTGACACTCATGTTAATTATTTATTTATTTATATATATTAAAATATATTGTTAGTAAAACTTATAAAATATTATTATATTATTAAAGTTAAATTATTATCATATATTTTGTTTGAATGTTTTAATAATAATTAACATTTTAAAATAATTTAAAATTTTAAAAATAATATGTAAATTAATAAAAGGAATATGTGAGATAATTATTATGAGACTCAAATTTCTATTCATATAATTTATTTAATATTTATATTTTATTTTAATATTTTAGTATATTTTATTTTAATTATATATATTGCATTATAAAATTAAATAATTTTAAATTTAATAAGAATGTAAATATAATTAGAGAGACGTTGTCATTTGATAATATTAAGGTAAAAACGGGTAGTTTGAGAAAGAAAATCGGAAAGAAAGTGGGAAAGGTGGGGTAAAATTTATAAATATATATTATTATATTATTAAAATTAAAATTAAATTATTATCATATATTTATTATTTAATGTATTAATAATAATTGAAATTATAAATAATTAAAAAATTAATATGTAATTAATAAAATAATATGGAAGAGAATTATTAATAGACTCACATTTTTATTCATATAATTTATTTTTTATTTATATTTTATTTTAATTTATATTATTTAAGTTAATATTTTATATTAATATTATATTTTAGTGTGTTTAATTTTAATTATAAATATTACATTTATGAAATTAAATAATTTCTTAATTGAATAAAAATGTAATAGGTTTAGAGAATGATAAAGTGGGTAGTTTAGGTCATTTGACTAATTGTGTTTATGTCGTTTCGTGTGTATATTCGTGCTCGTGTCGTGTCTATACTCGTGTCGTGTCCGTGTCGAATCGTAATCGTGTTTCGATCGTATAAACTCAAGATAATTGTGTCGTGACCGTGTCGTCTCGTGCTTGTATCGTGTCAACCCAAGACCCGAGTGAGATAATATCGTATCGTGTCATTCCTTACAAATATCGTGTTGGATCGTGTCGGTTCGTATTTAGCTAACTCATTGCCCAACTCTAGGATATAACAACTAAAAATTCATAAACCTATAACATTTGGTTAATTTATTCATCCAATAATTAATAAACTTCTATAACAACTAAAAATTTAGTCTCAAAATTTTGTATATATATATAATTTATAAATTAACTTAATGTTACCTCAAATGGTACGTAAGACTATGTGACGACGACGACGAATGAGTGTCTCCCATGGGCGGATCGTAGTAGGCAGTAGTTGGGAGAAGTCTTAATTTTCGATTCATCCAAGCAACCTAAAATGCTTGGATAACTCCACAAAAGATGCTGGAACGTTCTTTTTTTAATGTAAATAGTATTTTTCTCCTCTTACGAAAAATACCATTGAAACAAACATCAAGAAGACGGGTAGAAGGAAACTCAAGACCCAATTCCAATTGTCCTGAATTTGTATAACCCAACGGTTCCCAGGCCAGATACTAGGGTCTAAACCACGTAATGCTAGTTAAAATAACTGGTCACGTTCCTCTTTCCCACCCTAGTTTTGGAGTCGAACTGCTCAACCCCAAATTGGAGACACGATGCCCTAATGCTGCCCGAGCCAATAACTAACGAACTCAGTCCAGCTAATGGAACCCACAAGTGCCTAGGGCCTGTGCATGTGTGTTCATCTATGGAGCATTTATGGGTGCTAGATCTGGGCATCATACATAAACGTTTGTATTCGACTCGGACAAGTCGTTTTAGACTCTCAATCGTGTCGTATTGTGTCGTGTCTAAATCTTATGTGTGTCATATCGTGTCTTGACCCACTCAAAATATTATGATTCACGGACTATTTTGTGTCGTGTTATTCGTGTCCATGAGTTTATTCGTGTCGTACTAACTCGTGTTTAAATTTGTGTTTCGTGTTATTACGACTAGATTTTGTTATCGTGTGAACACAATCTGTCTTGACACTCAGGTTAATTATTTATATATATTAAATTATATTGTTAGTAAAACTTATAAAATATTATTATATTATTAAAATTAAATTATTATCATATATTTTATTTTAATGTTTTAATAATAATTAAAATTTTAAAATAATTTAAAATTTTAAAAATAATATGTAAATTAATATGTGAGATAATTATTATGAGACACAAATTTCTATTCATATAATTTATTTAATATTTATATTTTATTTTAATATTTTAGTATATTTTATTTTAATTATATATATTACAATTATTAAATTAAATAATTTATAAATTTAATGAGAATGTAAATATAATTAGAGAGACGTGGTCATTTGATAATATTAATGTAAAAGTGGGTAGTTTGAGAATGAAAATGAGAAAGAAAGTGGGAAATGTGGATAAAATTTATAAATATATATTATTATATTATTAAAATTAAAATATTAATAATAATTGAAATTATAAATAATTAAAAAATTAATAAGTAATTAATAAAATAATATCGAAGAGAATTATATTGTTTTAATTTATATTATTTAAGTTAATATTTTATTTTCATATTATATTTTAGTGTGTTTAATTTTAATTATAAATATTACATTTATGAAATTAAATAATTTTTTAATTGAATAGATATGTAATAGGTTTAGTGAATGTTAATGTGAAAAGCTTAGGTCATTTGACTAATTGTGTTTATGTCGTTTCGTATGTATACTCGTACTCGTGTCGTGTCTATACTTGTGTCGTGTCCGTGTCAACTCGTAACCGTGCTTCGATCGTATAAACTCATAATCGTGTTGTGACCGTATTGTTTCGTGCTTGTATCGTGTCAACCCAAGACCCGAGTGAGATAATATTGTATCGTGTTGTTCCGTACAAATATCGTATTGTTTCGTGCTTGTATCCTGTCAACCCAAGACACGATACGATATTATCTCAATCGGGTCTTGGGTTTACACGATACAAGCACGAGATAGGCAGACGGGCAGGTTGTGCTTCTAATGTTAGGTTTTTTTTGAAAAATCTCATTTTAAGTTAGGTCATGTTTGATTCATCCCTTTAGCCTGGTTAACTAAATAAAAATGAGTGTCTATACTAGGAAAACCCAAAAAAAATACTTATCAAACTAGTCCTAAAGAGAATGGGGACTGGGAGTGACCTACTATTATTGTTGGAAAGAAAGTATAGCTTGTAATTAATAATAATATTTCACTATCTAATTTGTGTTTATAACATAATGTTTCGTTTTAAATTAGAATAAATTAAAAATACAAAATAATAAACGAAATCACCAAAACAAAATTTACACATATATTTGTTTTAACACCTTAAAATAGTTTGATTGTCTTTCTTGTGTTAAAACTTATCACAAGTGATTATTTTTTAAATACAGTGAATATATCTAGTAAAGTGATCAACACTACTATTTATTATGGATAAAAGTTGTTAACAAGTTAATTATTCTTATGAAGTAACAAAATAATATTGTGTGAATTAATATTTAAAATGATTAGTAAAAGAAAAATTAAAAAAAAAACTAAATGAATAAGAATAAGAATAAGTCATGACAATCGTCCTTTTCCTTCTCCCCTTTGACCTTCACTATTGGTAATTATGAATTTATACAAATAAATTAACCATTAATTTCATTCTATATATCATTTCTCTTAATATTTAATAAATCATATTTAATACACAATTAACTTACATTATTTTGACATTTTATTTAATTTCTGTTATAACAAATAAATCAAATTATCCTCATTTTAATAGTCAAATATTTAACTTATTTTAGACCCATTTAAATGCAATAATTCCTTGCATTTTCTCCGAGATGCAAGTGTTAGCACTAAGCCCGATTTCAAGGGAAAACAATAATAAAATAATTTTTTTTTTAATTTTGTCCAAGTCAAATTAATAAAATATTTAAAATTATAACATCTAATCTTTAATTTAAAATAAATTACTTTAATAAACAGTTCTATAAAAAAATATCTTATTATATAGTTATAACTTTTCAATGTGAGACACAACTCATTATTTTAATTTTATTTTTGAATTAAGAATTTTTTTTTCATTTTCTTCCATTTTATAATTTTATTACATTGGGTTATCTTTTTTATAATATTAGTTTAAAGTCTTATAAATACTTGTTGTATAATTATTGTTATTACAATAATGAATGGAAGAAAAATTGCATTTCTTATCGTCTTATGTTATGTTTTAATGGTTGAATGAGTTAGATAAAAATCATTGTTACTATTTTTTTTTTCCTACCTGAAAATATAGAAAAATAACTAGAAAGTAGGATTTTTCATTCCACTTTTCTTTCTAACAGTCAGTTGTGAGGACTTGAACGGTTAGCGATGGATAATCCGAAAGTTCCCCACCGATGATGATGATATCGTAGAAGCTTTGCATTGTATCTTGAGAGGTTTTCATATCGGTGAACCCGCATTCCGTTTTAAGCTTGACAATTAAGCTTCTTTCAGCATGGTCGGAAAAGGTTTTACAAGAGAGAAGTCGTTTAGCTAAATGTTGCTTGTAGTACTTTTCGAAAACGTCTTTTTCCTGGAGGTAACGGAAGAGCATCATCACTTAATTTGTCGAGAATTGTCTCGATTTCTTCGTCCTCGCTTATCCTCGACGAACAACAACGATATGAACTCGGGTCGGGGGAGCGTGGGTTTAGATTAACAAAATACTCGAACGACGAATTTAGAGCTAGCGTTTTGGAACGTCTTGTCATTGTTGAACGCTAAGTGGAGTGGATGATGTTATCGTGTTTATCTTTAGCGTCGATCGATCGAGTAACCTTTGAACAAAATCAACTGGATCCTTTAACTTTTCTGGATGCGGTAACGATCGAGTTGCTTACCCGTTTCTCTGATGTGAGACGTCATTAATTACATCTCTTATAAATGGAAGCCCATTCGAGACCCTTTTGAATAAACAATACATTCTCAATCATCTCCTTTTCGACAACATTGCAAATCTTGGCTTTCGATCTCTTCTTCGTTTAATCTTGTCTCGGCTTTCTTAAGAAAATCTCCAATAAAACGAAGCCGAGTCTTCGAGAAACTTTTTCTCAAAATCTTCCTGGTAAACAGTTGAGCCCAAATCGAGTAACATCTTTATTATGGATGTTGCGTAATAAACTCCTTTCTATGACTTCCCCTGTTCTTTCTCTCTGCACTAGTTCGAGAAGAGTGCCCTGTAGCCTAGGCTGGATGTTGGGTGAATGGATGACATTTATTCTCCATAAGTTCAAACCCAACTCATAAACAGGGGTTTTATGAGTACTGGGGATGAAAGCTCTATCTAAGTGGATGATCATCTGTAATGCTTTGTTTTGGTCAGCCCATTTCCTGTTTAGCTCCTCTAGAAATACATCACCCTCCTGAGCAACCTCGATTGATTTCGCTATTTCATTCAGATGTCACGTCATCGTGGTCACAAGCCCAGAGTATAGTTTCCTTACAAGGATAAAAAGTAGTAAATATTTGTTACTGTCTAAGTGAGCTACAAAATAACATGTATAGAAAAGGGTACACCATCTAACTTATTATTTGAGGTCTCTCATGTTGGCTACTACTTGAGGTTTGAGTGCCAAAGCCAGACCAAACTTATCGATAGACTTGGTTGGTGTCCACTTCTCCAGAGATTATAAAAAGTGATTTGGACGCCATTCATGCTGAATGAGGGCATTTGCCTTTCCGAAATTGTTAACTCTTGCCTTAACCGGGGTTAAAGGACCGAGAGTGTGTTGGGTTCTAATGTTTATTGTATTCTCATTGGTCGAGAATCTGTGAGTTAAAGGGCTAACCGTATGGTAGTACGATGTGCTCGTGGAGTCACCCTTGTCATTCCTATGTCATACACAAAACAAAAATCATAAAAACATTGATTACATTGGTTAACAATATTAAGTTCTTAAATCATCTCGAAACAAATTTTGCAACACCTTATCTCCTAGAGACTAAAGTTAAACTTTTTAAATATCAAATTCTAATAATATTTTGATCATTTGACACAAATAACTAACTTCTCATCACCAAAGAAGACTCTTTTCAAATAATTAGATTTAATCCAAATAACACTAAATGACTTAATGTTTTGATATGTGAAGGGCATATCAAATTATTAACTGAATTAATAAAAAAAATGATAATTAAATTTGAATCAAAACCGGCTTCTTTCCTTTTCAAACTATCAAATACAAAGGTCATTAAATCAAAACGACGATATATAACAAACCAGACGAAAATAAATTACTCACAGGCTCAAAGATGCAATAAGGTCTGAGTTTGTATAGCTCAATCCACCGTTGTATTTAGTAAGAACCCCTCCTTGGTATCAAAAAATAAATCTGTTCCAATGGCAAGAATATTTGTACCAATAACACCAGAGAAGTTGACTACAGGGTTTGGTGTCAACCTTAAGCTTGAGCTTACCATTCAAGTAATAAACTTCCAACTGCAAGAAATAAACATTTAATCATCAAATATATAATCCAAATGAAGAGACATAATGACATACAATTGATCAATATAATGTGGAACTAAAAATGTTTGATATGGAATATGAGATAATTGGTTTTTTTATATGTATTGTCCAATTAGGGGTTAATTGAATTAATTCATAAAAAAAAAGATGGACAACATGTTAACAAAATTGATCCATGAAAAACTCCAAATGAAGATTCAAATACCTAATTTACCTTTTCAGAGCGTTGATCGGGAAACCCGAAACTTAAGATAGTCTTCAGACCAGGAGTAGCTTCATCAACAATTATGGTTGTAAAAAGCTCAACATTGCCAAATGCTTCAGCAATATCATGACATGAATAAAAATAATATTAAAAAGAAAAGCGCTTAGCATACAAACAAAGAACTACAACAGATTAATCTCACAAAAAATCCAGCTAAGGGAAGAACTACAACAAATTAATCTCACAAAATATCCAGCTAAGGGAATTTATTAACTAAACATGCAATATATTGTGTTAACTTACAATGGCACAAAAATGCATTAAACACATTAGGCTTTAAATGCCACTTCCATTTCAATTCACATGTCATTCGAAACATAACATTATAGTAGTTCAAAGTATATGAACTGTATGGATCAAATTGTCACATTGGGCTGTTTTGTTATACCATTATGTTATGTTAATCATTAACTGAAAAATATACACCTGTTATGTTTGTCATAAATTATAATGATTTTGAAAATAATATGTAACATGATCCAACCAATAATCTGATCATAATCAAGAAAAAATCTCTATACTTTGATGAATACAAAATTACACTAAAATTTGGATCAGCTAAAAAATTTGTTTACTTAATGAAATTACAAAAATAACACTATAATCTATATATATATATATATATAATGATACTTAATTTTTAAAGTGTCCGGATTGCCGGGTCGAGAGCTGTGGTTAATTTGGATACTTGGGTCGGATTATGGGTTGACCCGCCATAAACTTAAAACGGTTAAAAATAAATTTAAAAATATTATTTGTAGGTTTCAAACTTGCAACCTAACAAAACAAGTATAACTCTTTAACCAAC
This sequence comes from Impatiens glandulifera, assembly GCF_907164915.1. Classification (NCBI taxonomy): domain Eukaryota; kingdom Viridiplantae; phylum Streptophyta; class Magnoliopsida; order Ericales; family Balsaminaceae; genus Impatiens; species Impatiens glandulifera. Next base: position 64,509,871 of record NC_061862.1, on the reverse strand, counting down.
TAGGCTAACAACACTTTGTATTTAAGATTCAACACCAAATTTGATGAACGCGAGACATTAAAAGTTCAAATTTTTAACTAACTAATATATATATATATATATATATAATGATGCTTAATTTTTAAAGTGTCCGGATTTCCGGGTCGAGAGCTGTGGTTAATTTGGATACTTGGGTCGGATTATGGGTTGACCCGCCCATAAACTTAAAACGGTTAAAAATAAATTTAAAAATGTTATTTGTAGATTTCGAACTTTCAACCTAACAAAACAAGTACAACTCTTTAATCAACTAGGCTAACAACACTTTGCATTTAAGATTCAACACCAAATTTGATGAACGCGAGACATTAAAAGTTCAAATTTTTAACTAACTAATCTATATATATATATATATATATATATATATATATATATATATAATGATGCTTAATTTTTAAAGTGTCCGGATTGTCGGGTAGAGAGCTGTGCTTAATTTGGATACTTGGGTCGGATTATGGGTTGACCCGCACATAAACTTAAAACGGTTAAAAATAAATTTAAAAATGTTATTTGTAGGTTTTGAACTTGCAACCTAACAAAACAAGTACAACTCTTTAACCAACTAGGCTAACAACACTTTGTATTTAAGATTCAACACTAAATTTGATGAACGCGAGACATTAAAAGTTCAAAATTTTAACTAACTAATCTCTATATATATATATAATGATGCTTAATTTTTAAAGTGTCCGGATTGCCGGGTCGTGGTTAATTTGGATATTTATGTGAGAGTAAATGGATACTTGGGTCGGATTGTGGGTTGACCGCCCATAAACTTAAAATAGTTAAAAATAAAATTAAAAATGCTATAAGTCTGGTTCGAACTTTCAACCTAACAAAACAAGTACAACCCTTTAACTTACTAGGCTAATGACACTTTATATTTTAAATTCAACACCAAATTTGATGAACGTGGGACATTTTAACAATATAAGTTCAACATTTTAACTAACTAATCTATATATATATATATAAATATATATATATAATGATGTTTAATTTTTAAAGTGTCCGGATTGCCAGGTCGAGAGTTGTGGTTAATTTGGATATATATATATATGTTAGAGTAAATGGATACCGCTCCGTGGGAACATACTATTTGCGATGAAATAAGTCTTAAATAAGAGGATTTTTATTTCTTTCTCGATGTGACCCGCCCATAAACATTTTTACAGTAATATTTTTTTCACGGTTTTTTATATTATTACTCTTTCAAATGCACGGGACACATGCTAGTTTGAATAATGTTACAAAAAAATCTTATACCAAACGAATATAAAAACTTTGAGCTTTGACGATTTTTTATTGGGATCATAATTGTGATAAAATACCAACTTTCAAATCTATATATATATATAATGATGCTTAATTTTTAAAGTGTCCGGATTGTCGAGTCGAGAGTTGTGGTTAATTTGGATATTTATGTAAAAGTAAATAGATACTTGGGTCGGATTGTGGGTTAACCCGTCCATAAACTTAAAACAGTTAAAAATAAAATTAAAAATGATATTTGTATGTTTCGAACTTACAACATAACAAAACAAGTACAACCCTTTAACCAACTAAGCTAACAACACTTTATATTGAAGATTCAACACCAAATTTGATGAACGCGAGACATTTTAACAATAAAAGTTCAAATTTTTAACTAACTAATATATATATATATATATAATGATGCTTAATTTTTAAAGTGTCCGGATTGTCGGGTCGAGAGTTGTGGTTAATTTGGATATTTATGTGAGAGTAAATGGATACTTGGGTCGGATAATGGGTTGACCCGCTCATAAACTTAAAACGGTTAAAAATAAAATTAAAAAATTTATTTGTATGTTTTGAACTTGCAACTTAACAAAACAAGTACAACCCTTTAACCAACTAGTCTAACAACACTTTACATTTAAGATTCAACATCAAATTTAATGAACGCGAGACATTTTAACAATAATAGTTCAAATTTTTAACTAACTAATCTATATATATATATAATGATGCTTAATTTTTAAAGTGTCCGGATTGTCGGGTCGAGAGTTGTGGCTTATTTGGATATTTATGTGAGAGTAAATGGATAATTTGGTCGGATTGTGGGTTGACCCGCCCATAAGCTTAAAACGGTTAAAAATAAAATTAAAAATGCTATTTGTATGTTTCGAACTTGCAACCTAACAAAACAAGTAAAACCATTTATCCAACTAGGATAACAACATTTTATATTTAAGATTTAACACCAAATTTGATGAACGCGAGACATTTTAAGTTCAATTTTTTAACTAACTAATCTATATATATATATAATGATGCTTAATTTTTAAAGTTTCCGGATTGCCGGGTCGAGCGTTGTGGTTAATTTGAATATTTATGTGAGAGTAAATAGATACTTGGGTCGGATAGTGGGTTGACCCTCTCATTAAATTAAAACGGTTAAAAATAAAATTAAAAATGTTATTTTTATGTTTCGAACTTGCAACCTAAAAAAACAAGTACAACATTTAACCAAGTGTGATTGAGATGTGGTTTGCCGATGGATAATAGACCGGTATCATTTGAAAGTGGTTAAAGAAATATGAATCAAATATTTGATTGAGCAAAGTGTGAGGTCACAATGTTAATTATTAAAAAAATATGAATCAGATATTTGATTGACAAGATGATAGTGTAAAGTCACGAGATGAGAGATTCATTCGGAAAAAATATGTGATGAAACATGTGAGAAAATAAGTTATTTTATCGAAGTGAATAAAATGTGGAATGAGAGCGTTATATTTTTTATTTTAATAATTTTAAACATTAAATAAATATTATTATAATTTTTTTAATTTATTTTATTTTTAATCTTATCCTCCAATGCACACGAAATTTTCCTAGTAGGTTATAGTATCAAATAACTTGATATAAAAAACAACACGAGCCCAACTAAATTCATCCCCATTATTATTCCGAGCAAGATCATCACATCATCATGCAAAACATTCTTCATTTATATCAGGCAAATCAAAACTAGAATCCAATAAGAGCAATTGACAATTTGATATAAATTTCCATTATTATTCAACTTGTTAACAAAATAAAACACAGTATTTTGTAGTAAATTTTGTGAAAAGTGCCCAAATAAATTAAATTGAACTAGTGGTAGAGCATACTTAACACAAAGACCTGAAATGCATGAAGAAGAGGTTTTCATCATGCAACTAAGCAACATGACAATCATTTCCATTTACATGTTAGATTATTAAGTGTAAAAAGATTGTCAACGTATTCGTCAAGTTACAATATCTACTACAACTTGATAAAGATGACATTCTATGAAAAGTATAACAAAGAACTCACATTAGAATTTTTGTCCACTTTAATATCAGTGGTGATATTCTTGTTCTTCACTTGTGTATTAACATCAGCAAGGAAGACATAATCTTTCTTCACACCAGACGAATTAATAGTCTAGAATGTGCACACTATAAATATTAAAACTCCACATTACCATAAAACATGATCCATACAAACCAAGGAAGAAAAGAGGCACAATTAAATGTATTACTGCTAATTAACAAGAGTGTGACACATAATGCATCACAACTTATCAGTTTTGAATTAAGTTTATTTGATAATTTTCACTAAAAATCACTTATTTTTCAGTAAGCGTGAGAAGAGTGTACAAAAGATAACTTTAAACCTTAAAGCTTGTTTTCTTATTAATTCCAGGAGTTGCAGTAAGTTCTTCACTCCAACCAAACGGAAATGAAATTAAGCAAATTACATCTCTAGAAAGGTAAAATAGTTTTAAAATATTTTCCCTACATTAGCCTTACATCTTATCAAACCAGCTTCCATATTAAGCACTTACTTAAAATTCAAATAATTATATTGCTTATTCAGCATCTTATTTTCATACACTTAACTAATTCTTTACCTAAAATTCAGTATTCAACACTTAATATTCATTTTTATCCAACACCCTAATAATATGAAATCATTAGCTAATCATATATCATTTGTGTGCCACATTATTTAAGGCGAGAAGACATTCTCTTTGAGCATAAGAAGAGAAAAATAAAACGTGTGATTCAGTCAAAACATCATCGTGTGCAACCATACCTTAATGTCAAGCCCTAAACTCAAAAAAAAACAAGAGGTTGTAATAGTTTATTGTAGGTTCATATGGATGGAATACATTGCACGTTTTAGCTGAATTCAACAGTTTCACCAAATTTGAGCTATTTGACATATAAGAACTCCAATTGCATATTGCCCAAAGCTTTATGATCCATCCATAATGGTACCCAATAAGCATATCCATTTAGGATATTAATGGGAAGTCATTGAATAATTTTACAATATGAAACACAATCATCTGGTATGTTCTTTAGGCGTCTATTAATGCAGACCTAAAACATGGCATAAGTAACTCAACATTTAGACCTCATGTAAGTCTTCCAATGATACTAAAAGCCTACAATAGATAGTAATCAACATTCAGGAAACTCAAATGAAAACTAAATGCATATAGACTGTACGTAGTTCTACGAGCTGAAGAAACAGATATAGAGAGAGGAATGAAGAAAACTCACTACTCCAGTTGGGGAGTAGATGGTGATGGTGAATTTGTGGTCATTCCGGTAATCATTGTATACAATATGTACCACATCAAATCAGAACAAAGACATTAGAACAAATATGAAAACATTGATTGATTGAACATTTTTATAGCACCAAAGAACTCTTGGAGCTAGACCACACATAGAAAATGCAAGCAAATATATATACAGATAGAGAAAGAGACGAGGACCCTTGCCCGTGATAGTTAGCCAGAAAAATCACTAATTCGTGAAGAAAGCTATGTATATTGTAACCGCAGATGTTGTTCAGAGTCTGGAGCGTCCATTTTCTGAAACTGGTTGATCATCTTTTTCATCATTTATGTAAAATAAAATAAAATTGATATCATAACAATATAAACAATTTTTAACTACATTTTGTTTTCAAATTCTTAATACAACTACAAATTTGTAAAGTTTTGGAAATGAAAATAAAAATTATATTTTTTTAGGCCTAATTTGATTTAGATCATTTAAATTGAATATGCAATAAATAAATATTTTATCATCAATTCTATTATTTAAACCAATAATTAATATATTAAATTAACTTCCCATATTTTTAAATTATTTTTTCATTATACATTTAGCTTTTTTTATCCAAATAATCTATGCATTTTTAAAGGTGCAACATGTCAAGGTGAATTAGATAGTGTCTAGAGTTTCTCACCTCCCTTAACCCCTTTTTGAACCTATGACCTTAATAACGATGTTAAAATATTTAATCAATTAGACTAAATTACTTTTTGTTAGGTTGAATACATAATTATTATATATTTTTAATATAACATATAAATTTAAAAAATATAATTCAACTAGGGCCCTTCGGTGTCGGTTCTGTTGGTTAAGAAGAGTCGAACAGTCAAGTACTCAACCTCTTCGTGTAATAAAATGACTTTTTAATTCTAAACCATTAAATTAAACTAAACCGATAAAATAATTTAAATCTTAATAAAGTACACTAAACAAGATCATTTATAATAACACTAAGAAGAATAAATCTTTAGAAACAAAATATAATTTTCAAATGGTCAAATTTGTGACATTGTAATTTATATTTTTTATTGCCTCCTCTTTGTGTCTTTTGAGGTTGAAGCTAACTTTTTTTATATAAATATATGTCTAAATGATGGTAAAGTAGTCATGATTTATCATACCCTCTTATTCTGAATTTTGATATGTCTATCTTAAGTTCGGGTGCAGATCTTATGTACAACGTTCATATTGTTTCATTTATTGTAATACTCTTTCAAAACAAATAAATTATACATTATGAATAAATAAAAAATAATAATAATAATTTTTAATGTTAATTTTGAAAAGTACAGGAAATGGTATTGAATGTGGTATAGTAATATCACCCCCTCAAGTTCACATATTTGCAACCTCTCTAGTTTGTCACATAGGATTATAAGAGGTTAAAATGACTCTTATTCTTTAGCACTGTGTATCATTAACTTGTAATTAATTGTAATATATATATATATATATATATATATATATATATATATATATATATATATATATATATATATATAAATGTATTGACTAAATTATAATAATTATATAAATAAAATTGTAACATCAAAACTTATTCCGTATTATAACTAATGAATTGTTTAATAATATTCATTTAGATTTATATAAAGATTGTATATAAAGTTCTCTTTTATTCAAACAAATCACTTTTTTTATATCAAGAAAATTGTATTTGGTTTTTTTCTTTCAATAAGAAAACAAAACTCAAACAAGCTCTATTAAATTGTAAAAACTTATTACATTTGAGTGTTAAACACAAATTTTAATATCACATGAATAAGTTTTTGAAATGTTAAAGTTTGTATTAACGTGAAATTAAAACTATAAAACTATAGTACAAATAACGCAATCATCGAGCTTAAACATTGGTTAAGCAATATTTATTTGGTCGGCTCTTGTCAGGTTGTTTTTAATTAAGATGCATTATGCTCTTCATTAGTCCTAAATGATCAAAGTTAACTAACTTAATTAAATGATCAGTCCTCCAAGACAATGTCATAACCTAAATTGGATATCTTCCAATTTCTTTTGGAATGACTGTCTTTTGTAAATGATTTTTATAAGGCCAGTTTTCAAGTTTGGACCAATTGTTAATTTCTTTTTATGCAGAGCATGACCTATTTGGTCATCAAAAATCAAGAATTTTGTCTATTACAGCCTGATGGTCTTCTTAGAAGCCCATATCTTAACTTATGGGCTTGTAGAAATAACTTTAAAATAGCACGTGAATTTGGCTTGTTATGAGTTGATTTATAATTGTTTGCTTATGTAAATTTATTTTGAGCTTTTAAATTGTCTTGAGATTTACATCATATTCAAATACATAACTTTATAATCATGAACTTTCTGCTCCACCACTCTTTCAGATTAACGACTATTCCAACTTCCTTCTATCTCTCTATTTATAAGTTAGTTATCCTCAAAGTCTTATCCCTTATAATTAGTAGGATTAAGGCAACTCATTTAGAAGGAAAATTTCAAAGGATAAAGCTTAATCAATATTTTCTTACAATTACTAAGTTAGTTAATGGATGAGCATCTATACTTTCGGCTAGATAGGAAATGACGAAATAAGTTAGTTATTAATAGATATTATTAATTATTTATTAATATATTAATAATAGATATAAATTATGCATGTTGGATGTCTATGAAAAAGATTGATCATGTTAACCTTATCTTTTGTGTAGTGTGGTATTTTGACTTTAAGGAAAGAATCTGAAAAAGGTTGAATTATTGAAGACTAGCATTTAGCCCGTGCATTTGCACGATTAATAATATAAAAAACCGTGAAAAAAAATTACGGATAACATTTTTAATTTTATTTTTAACCGTTTTAAATTTAAAGGCGGGTCATCCCAAAATCCGACCCAAGTATTCAAATTAACCACAGCTCTTGACCCGGCAATCCGGACACTTTAAAAATTAAGCATCATTATATATATATAGATTAGTTAGTTAAAAAGTTCAACTTATATTAATATTGAAACGTCCCGCGCTTATCAAATTTGGTGTTGAATTTAAATTATAAAGTCTTTGTAGTCTAGTTGGTTAAAGAGTTGTACTTGTTTTGTTAGGTTGCAAGTTCGAAACATACCTCTAGCATTTTTAATTTTATTTTTAACCGTTTTAAATTTAAAGGCGGGTCAACCCACAATCCGACCCAAGTATCCAAATTAACCACAGCTCTCGACCCGACAATCCAGACACTTTAAAAATTAAGCATCATTATATATATAGATTTGTGACCCTAAAACAATATCAATACTGTTTCCATAAACTTACTGTTCTGCGCTTTTGTTGCGGTTACATCCATAACCTGGAAAACAAAAACATAGAATCATCTTTTCTTTAGGATTCATTCCTTTTGACAGTTTATATATCAGGCATATTGAATGACTTAACGTATACCAAAGGTGAACTTAAATATTGTGAAAAACAATTCATCTCATATACATCACCAAAACTATCTGTTGAGATAAAAAGAATTTTGTTTTATTTTGTAAAAGGCTCAAAATTAAAATTGATTACTGAACTCTGTTAGAGTTTCATAAATAAATACTTGTTCTTTTTTTCTGAACAATGATTAAATGTGCATAACTCAGTTGCTTCGTATGGCAAGACAAGCTAAACAAGAATATTTGGTAAATCATCAGCCTTAACTCACAAAAGGCACCTATTACTAATGCCACATTTCAGCAGACCTATGGACAGATTCTTCTGCAATCCGTTTCATACTCTGAATAATAGCAAAAGAGAAATCACAAAGTTATTAACTTCCATATTATGGAACCGGGCCAACCGAGAGCTTGCTACATCATATCAAGCAGAATGTCAGCCAAATCTTCAAAATCGTTGTATGAATGTTCTCAAAGATTGCAGTGAAATAAGTGTGATTAAAATATTTCTTGAGAGCTGCAAAGATTCAGCTATCTCCACAAGCATATTTTTATATTTTGCATGTACATCTTGTAGTCCCTGAACACTTATAAAGCAATTTAAAAGTTTGAAAAATAACCCATAAGAAACCTCAACATAGACAAATTACTAAAAAAAATATACGTGACATCTATTGGAGGCCAGGGCAGGCAAAACAGAGCAGCACCTGGAAGCTCTCTGGCTCCACTGATATTTCCTGCAATGAAATGTGCATAATTCCACAATCAAACACTAGTTCACTGAAACAATAAATAAATTCAGCTTCATCGACACATATCCTTAGCTTAGCTCGTTTTATTCCAGCAGATTCTCTCATGAGATTATCCCCTTCTCATAATGTTACGATACAATTCTCTATCACTGTTGCAGAACAAATATCCACTAAGAAAATGTCCATTTTCCAAGAAATCTTACACTCATGTATCCAGGAAAATGTTAAAGTGAGTTGGTATATTTTCTTGGAAAAAAAAGTGAGTTGATATGATGGTGATAAATAATTACCTATATGATATATTACATTAGTCTTGGTCTATAATGACTAATGTGGTTAGCCTAAAGTGGTTGTAGCTCTATCTATCACATGTCTATAGATGGGTGAATCTACGGCATTACAGTAGGTATTAAAACTAAATTTTCTAAAGTGAGTGAAAAATATGTCAAAGTTACATGCCCTCAAATTAGGTTATAATTATAGTCTTGTGCAGAGGATATCCGCGTTTACACTTGAGCACAGCCTAAATGAATTGATTCTACATATCCACTTAATTCATATGAGACATGTATTTCAGCATAAGAAGCAATAATCACATAACTCATCATCACTTTATCCAGTGCAGTGTATCACATAAAATATCACATAAAATGTACTGAGTGTAGTCTAGATTTACATGAGATGTTGAACAAGAAAGATATTGCAAGGTGGAGCACAAAAATCTATAATGCAAGGCATTTTACATAAGATAAATATGAATTGTAAGATAAATGCTTAGTAAAGTGGTCAACATGTTGCTCGAAATAAGGTGTATTTAAGCAATATAACATGTGGTTCTTCCTCCGTACTTTGCTTACAGGTCCAAAAGTAAAATCAAAAGTGTAAACAAAAGACATTTAATTTACTTTGAGAGAACAAATATTGCACAAGCATTAAGAGGTGAAGAAAATTATGATTTACTTGTAAGCTTCCAAAAGCACGGTAATTGGTCTCTCAAGTCTTACAAAGCAGACGTAAAGGAGATGCATACAATACTCTGCACAACATATGGGAGTCAACAAAAATACATTTAACTTGTTCCACGAATATGGATGGCCTTTACATCCATAAAGAGGCTTCTGAAATTTAAACTCCATTGAGCAAATATGAACAAAATATATTTTAACCTTGAACAAAATAAAACAGCATAAGGTCGACAGAAGTTTGGGTATAATTTGACATTAAAATAAGCAAACAAACAAAGTAGTTGTTTCAGTTCATTTTGGATTATAATTTTAAGAGGCTATCAAATTAAAATAGGAGCACGTGATTTCCATAGAGATCTTACGGTTTTTAACGTCTTGGAGCATGGGCATTATTGCCTATACAACAAGTGGCACCATATTAGGATGGGAAGCAAGTGAAGGCAGCAATCCTAGAAGGTTTGGTTGCAGTTTGATCAATTGGAATTTTTTTGTTTTAGTTCATCAGATGATTGCATGATATTGGTAGAGATCCAAGATTTAGCAATAAGAGGAACTAGATTAATGACTTACCGAAATCTATTTAAATCGATATCCTTGACACCAGATTGCAAGTGAATGTAGATTAAAATGGTGAGCATCAATGAAACGCCAATTTCGGGATCCATGATCCTTGAAACAGATAAAGAAATCCACTATAGAGTACACCAAGCTACAATGCATGAACAAAAATGCTAGCAATTGTGCCAAGTAACTGAGGCATTTCTACATGATCAAACAAGAATCTAAAGTTATATGGAAAAAGTTTGGGATCCATGTTGCTTGAAACAAATAAAGAAATTCACTGCAGAATACAACAAGCTAGAATGCATGACAAAAAATGCTAGCAATTGTGTCAAGTAATAGAGGCATTTCTACATGATCAAACAAGAATATAAAGTTATATGGCAAGATCTAAACTTAGAGCTCAATCAAATTAATCCAATCCAGTCCTAACAAGTTTGAGTATGACCAAAGTATATAAGAAAAATATGACAGCATATTACCTACCATTCAAGAAACTCTCCTGATGAGGAGAAATAGATAGAGATGACTTCTGTTTTTCAACTAATGACATACAATAATCTTTAAGCAGATAAGTCCATGACTTTGGTACATCAGATATATTGTTGACGTTTTTCCATCATCAAAACAAAAGCTTAGCAAAATCACAAATGCCTCACCCACATCATTCCCTGCTTACACATCACTATATAGGTAACTTAGTGATATCAACAAAAAGCAACTAAATTTAAAATAAACAAAAACTCTTCACTGAAATCACATGTTGCATCCACATCATTCCCTACTTACACATCACTATATCAGTAACTTAGTGATATCAACAAAAAGCAACAGAATGTAAAAAACACAAGAATTAATGAAAAGTGAAAAAATGCAACCATAAGTTGGTGTCAAAAATGATATAGTAATAAGGGAGTAATAGAGAGATATTAGAAAAGAGAAACAACTCAACCATCAAAGGGACACATCTCAAAACATCAAAGTACTTACAGTTTCTAGCTCATCCATTAACACTACTTACAGGTTCTAGCTCAGTCACATCTACACAGTAGATAAACTAACTCCAGCAGCTACAAAGTAGTCCCTGGGAAACATATTAAGATTGTGATAGATATTTAGACAAATACTAGCTAACTTACCGAGATAATGTTTAGATATCTACATTTCATATCCACATAAATAAGAAAAAAAAATAATTACAGAACTGGTTCATTTCCAGTTATACTAAGGAGGTATAAACAAATCTAATGATTTACTCTTTCTTTCTTAATACAGAAATGGATTCCAAGTTTCAAAATACCCTAAAGTCAACTAAACATGCTCAAAGACAAAGATTACATTATGAAAAAATTCCAAGAAGAATACAATTATGAGCAGCTATATAAGCACTATGACCGATCATCTAACTGGAGAGCTAAAGATTATTTAGTTAGGTTTATATAAAACTAGCTATTTTACCGAGATACTATTTAGATATCTACATTTTCTATCCACATAAATAAGGAAAAAACAATTACAGAAGTGGTTCATTTCCAGTTATACTAAGGAGGTATAAACAAATCTAATGATTTACTCTTTCTTTCTTAATACAGAAATGGATTCCAATTTCAGAATACCCTAGAGTCAACTAAACATGCTCAAAGACTAAGATTATATTATGAAAGAATTCCAAAAAGAATACAATTATGAGCAGCTATATAAGCACTACAATCGATCATTTAACTGAAGAGCTAAAGATTATTTAGTTAGGTTTATATATATACAGCTAGCTAGCTAGCTAGGTTGCTGAGATTTTGTTTGGATTTAAATACTATGATCATCTAATCGAAGAGCTAAAAATTATTAGCTAGCTGAGATTATGTTTGGATATATTAGAGCTGGGCATCGTACATAAACGTTCGTATTCAACTCGGGCAAGTTGTGTTAAACTCTCAATCGTGTCGTGTTGTGTCATGTCTAAATTTTATGCGTGTCGTATTATGTCTTGACCCACTCAAAATATTATGATTCACGGACTTTTTTGTGTCGGGTTATTCGTGTCCACGAGTTTATTCGTGTCGTACTAACTCGTGTTTAAATTCGTGTTTTGTGTTATTCCGACTAGATTTTGTTATCGTGTCAACACGATCGTGTCTTGACACTCATGTTAATTAATTATTTATTTATATATATTAAATTATATTGTTAGTAAACTTATAAAATATTATTATATTATCAAAAGTTAAATTATTATCATATATTTTGTTTAAATGTTTTAATAATAATTAAAATTTTAAAATAATTTAAAATTTTAAAAATAATATGTAAATTAATAAAAGTAATATGTGAGATAATTATTATGAGACTCAAATTTTTATTCATATAATTTATTTAATATTTATATTTATATTTTATTTTAATATTTTAGTATATTTAATTTTAATTATATATATATTACATTTATAAAATTAAATAATGTATAAATTTAATGAAAATGTAAATATATTTAGAGAGATGTGTCCATTTGATAATGTTAATGTAAAAATGAGTAGTTTGAGAAAGAAGATGAGAGAGAAAGTGGGAAAGATGGGTAAAATTTATAAATATATATTATTATATTATTAAAATTAAAATTATTATCATATATTTATTATTTAATGTATTAATAATAATTGAAATTGTAAATAATTAAAAAATTAATAAGTAATTAATAAAATAATATCGAATAGAATTATTAATAGACTCACATTTTTATTCATATATTTTATTTTTTATTTATATTTTATTTTAATTTATATTATTAAAGTTAATATTTTGTTTTAATATTATATTTTAGTGTGTTTAATTTTAATTATAAATATTACATTTATGAAATTAAAGAATATATTAATTGAATAAAAATGTAATAGGTTTAGAGAATGTTAATGTGGGTAGCTTAGGTCATTTGATTAATTGTGTTTATGTCGTTTCGTGTGTATACTTGTGCTCGTGTCGTGTCTATACTTATATCGTATCTATACTTGTGTCGTATCTATACCCGTGTCTTGTCCGTGTCGACTCGTAACTGTGTTTCAATCATATAAACTAATAATTGTGTTTTAAACACTATGGTCATCTAACGGAAGAGCTAAAGATTATTTAGTTAAGTTTATATAAAACTAGCAAGCTTACCGAGATAATGTTTAGATATCTATATTTCCTATCCACATAAATAAGAATAAAACAATTACAGAACTGGTTCATTTCCAGTTATACTAAGGAGGTATAACAAAATCTAATGATTTACTCTTTCTTTATTACTACAGAAATGGATTCCAAATTTCAGAATACCCTAGAGTCAACTAAAAATGCTTTTAGACTAAGATTATATTATGAAAGAATTCCAAAAAGAATACAATTATGAGCAGCTATATAAGCACTATGATCGATCATTTAACTGAAGAGCTAAAGATTATTTAGTTAGGTTTATATATATACAGCTAGCTAGCTAGGTTGCTGAGATTTTGTTTGGATTTAAATACTATGATCATCTAATCGAAGAGATAAAAATTATTAGCTAGCTGAGATTATGTTTGGATATAATAGAGCTGGGCATCGTACATAAACGTTTGTATTCAACTCGGGCAAGTTGTGTTAAACTCTCAATCGTGTCGTATTGTGTCGTGTCTAAATCTTATGCGTGTCGTATTATGTCTTGACCCACTCAAAACATTATGATTCACAGACTCTTTTGTGTCGGGTTATTCGTGTCCACGAGTTTATTCGTGTCGTACTAACTCGTGTTTAAATTCGTGTTTTGTGTTATTCCGACTAGATTTTGTTATCGTGTCAACACGATCGTGTCTTGACACTCATGTTAATTAATTATTTATTTATATATATTAAATTATATTGTTAGTAAAACTTATAATATATTATTATATTATCAAAGTTAAATTATTATCATATATTTTGTTTAAATGTTTTAATAATAATTAAAATTTTAAAATAATTTAAAATTTTAAAAATAATATGTAAATTAATAAAAGTAATATGTGAGATAATTAGTATGAGACTCAAATTTTTATTCATATAATTTATTTAATATTTATATTTTACTTTAATATTTTAGTATATTTAATTTTAATTATATATATTACATTTATAAAATTAAATAATTTATAAATTTAATGAAAATATAAATATATTTAGAAAGATGTGGTCATTTAATAATGTTAATGTTAAAGTGGGTAGTTTGAGAAAGAAGATGGGAGAGAAAGTGGGAAAGATGGGTAAAATTTATAAATATATATTATTATATTATTAAAATTAAAATTATTATCATATATATATTATTTAATATATTAATAATAATTGAAATTATAAATAATTAAAAAATTAATAAGTAATTAATAAAATAATATCGAATAGAATTATTAATAGACTCACATTTTTATTCATATAATTTATTTTTTATTTATATTTTATTTTAATTTATATTATTTAAGTTAATATTTTATTTTAATATTATATTTTAGTGTATTTAATTTTAATTATAAATATTACATTTATGAAATTAAATAATATATTAATTGAATAAAAATGTAATAGGTTTAGAGAATGTTAATGTGGGTAGCTTAGGTCATTTGATTAATTGTGTTTATGTCGTTTCGTGTGTATACTCGTGCTCGTGTCGTGTCTATACTTATGTCGTATCTATACTTGTGTCGTATCTATACTTGTGTCGTATCTATACCCGTGTCTTGTCCGTGTCGACTCGTAACTATTTTTCAATCATATAAACTAATAATTGTGTCGTGACCGTGTCGTCTCGTACTTGTATCGTGTCAACCCAAGACCCGAGTGAGATAATATTGTATCGTGCGTTCCGTACAAATATCGTATTGGATCGTGTAGATTCGTATTTAACTAATTCATTGCCCAACTTTACTCCCTTATATATTAATTACCTCAATATTCAAGAATCTTATTAATTCATTACATTGGTAGATAACTAACTATAGAATATATTAACAGGTTAATCTGGATTTTGTTGTTGTTGTTACAGGTTTCTGAATAAAGGTGCCATAATTGGAGACGGAATCGATGGAAGGAGATCAAACAAATGGACATTAAGAAGTATTGACGAGATCGAGCAAGTTAAAAGATTGATTCGGATTCTTCCAATTTTCCTGACCACCGTCTTTTTCTTTGTCCCAACTTGAGTTCACAACGATTACATGCTGGTTCACGTACATACGATGTCCCATAAGATTCTTGAATATTGAGGTAATTAATATATAAGGGAGTAGAGTTGGGTAATGGATTAGTTAAATACGAATCTACACGATCCAATACGATATTTGTACGGAATGCACGATACGATATTATCTCACTCGGGTCTTGGGTTGACACGATACAAGTACGAGACGACACGGTCACGACACAATTATTAGTTTATATGATTGAAACACAGTTTCGAGTCGACACGGACAAGACACGGGTATATATACGATACAAGTATAGATACGACATAAATATAGACACGACACGAGCACGAGTATACACACGAAACGACATAAACACAATTAATCAAATGACCTAAGCTACCCACATTAACATTCTCTAGGGTATTCTGAAACTTGGAATTCATTTCTGTAGTAAGAAAGAAAGAGTAAATCATTAGATTTGGTTATACCTCCTTAGTATAACTAGAAATGAACCAGTTCTGTAATTATTTTTTTCTTATTTATGTGGATAGGAAATATAGATATCTAAACATTATCTCGGTAAGCTTGCTAGATTTATATAAACCTAACTAAATAATATTTAGCTCTTCGGTTAGACGACCATAGTGTTTAAAACACAATTATTAGTTTATATGATTGAAACACAGTTACGAGTCGACACGGACAAGACACGGGTATAGATACGACACAAGTATAGATACGACATAAGTATAGACACGAAACGAGCACGAGTATACACAAGAAACGACATAAACACAATTAATCAAATGACCTAAGCTACCCACATTAACATTCTCTAAACCTATTACATTTTTATTCAATTAATATTTTATTTAATTTCATAAATGTAATATTTATAATTAAAATTAAACACACTAAAATATAATATTAAAATAAAATATTAACTTAAATAATATAAATTAAAATAAAATATAAATAAAAAATAAATTATATGAATAAAAATGTGAGTCTATTAATAATTCTATTCGATATTATTTTATTAATTACTTATTAATTTTTTAATTATTTATAATTTCAATTATTATTAATATATTAAATAATAAATATATGATAATAATTTTAATTTTAATAATATAATAATATATATTTATAAATTTTAAACATCTTTCCCACTTTCTATCCCATCTTATTTCACAAACTACCCACTTTAACATTAACATTATTAAATGGTCACGTCTCTCTAAATATATTTATATTTTCATTAAATTAAATTTATAAATTATTTAATTTTATAAATGTAATATATATAATTAAAATTAAATATACTAAAATATTAAAATAAAATATAAATATTAAATAAATTATATGAATAAAAATTTGAGTCTTATAATAATTATCTCACATATTACTTTTATTAATTTACATATTATTTTTAAAATTTTAAATAATTTTAAATTTTTAATTATTATTAAAATATTTAAACAAAATATATGATAATAATTTAACTTTAATGATATAATAATATTTTATAAGTTTTACTAACAATATAATTTAATATATATAAATAATTAATTAATTAACATGACGATCGTGTTGACACGATAACAAAATCTAGTCGGAATAACACAAAACACGACTTTAAACACGAGTTAGCACGACACGAATAAACTCGTGGACACGAATAACACGACACAAAAGAGTCCGTGAATCATAATGTTCTGAGTGGGTCAAGACATAATACGACACGCATAAGATTTTGACACACGACACAACACGATTGAGAGTTTAACACAACTTGCCCGAGTTAAATACGAACGTTTATGTAAGATGCCCAGCTCTATTATATCCAAACATAATCTCAACTAGCTAATAATTTTTATCTCATCGATTAGATGATCATAGTATTTAAATCCAAACAAAATCTCAGCAACCTAGCTAGCTAGCTGTATATATATAAACCTAACTAAATAATCTTTAGCTCTTCAGTTAAATGATTGATCATAGTGCTTATATAGCTGCTCATAATTGTATTCTTCTTGGAATTCTTTCATAATATAATCTTAGTCTTTGAGCATGTTTAGTTAACTCTAGGGTATTCTGAAACTTGGAATCCATTTATGTAGTAAGAAAGAAATAGTAAATCATTAGATTTAGTTATACCTCCTTAGTATAACTGGAAATGAATTTGTTCTGTAATTGTTTTTTTCTTATTTATGTGGATAGGAAATATAGATATCTAAACATTATCTCGATAAACTTGCTAGTTTTATATAAACCTAACTAAATAATCTTTAGCATTTCGGTTAGATGATCATAGTGTTTAAAACATAATTATTAGTTTATATGATTGAAACACAGTTACGAGTCGATACGGACAAGACATGGGTATAGATACGACATAAGTATAGATACGACACAAGTATATATACGACATAAGTATAGACACGGCACGAGCACGAGTATACACACGAAACGGCATAAACACAATTAATCAAATGACCTAAGCTACCCACATTAACATTCTCTAAACCTATTACATTTTTATTCAATTAATATATTATTTAATTTCATAAATGTAATATTTATAATTAAAATTAAACACACTAAAATATAATATTAAAATAAAATATTAACTTAAATAATATAAATTAAAATAAAATATAAATAAAAAATAAATTATATGAATAAAAATGTGAGTCTATTAATAATTATATTCGATATTATTTTATTAATTACTTATTAATTTTTTAATTATTTATAATTTCAATTATTATTAATACATTAAATAATAAATATATGATAATAATTTTAATTTTAATAATATAATAATATATATTTATAAATTTTACTCATTTTTTCCACTTTCTCTCTCATCTTCTTTCTCAAACTACCCACTTTAACATTAACATTATTAAATGGCCACGTCTCTCTAAATATATTTATATTTTCATTAAATTTATAAATTATTTAATTTTATAAATGTAATATATATAATTAAAATTAAATATACTAAAATATTAAAGTAAAATATAAATATTAAATAAATTATATGAATAAAAATTTGAGTCTCATAATAATTATCTCACATATTACTTTTATTAATTTACATACTATTTTTAAAATTTTAAATTATTTTAAAATTTTTATTATTATTAAAACATTTAAACAAAATATATGATAATAATTTAACTTTGATAATATAATAATATATTAAAAGAATTACTAACAAAATAATTTAATATATATAAATAAATAATTAATTAACATGAGTGTCAAGACACGATCGTGTTGACACGATAACAAAATCTAGTCGGAATAACACAAAACACGAATTTAAACACGAGTTAGTACGACACGAATAAACTCGTGGACACGAATAACCCGACACAAAAGAGCGAATAACCCGACACAAAAGAGTCCGTGAATCATAATGTTTTGAGTGGGTCAAGACATAATACGACTCGCATAAGATTTAGACACGACACAATACGACACGATTGAGAGTTTAACACAACTTGCCCGAGTTGAATACGAACGTTTATGTACGATGCCCAGCTCTATTATATCCAAACATAATCTCAGCTAGCTAATAATTTTTAGCTCTTCGATTAGATGATCTTAGTATTTAAATCCAAACAAAATCTCAACAACCTAGCTAGCTAGCTGTATATATATAAACCTAACTAAATAATCTTTAGCTCTTCAGTTAAATGATCGATCATAATGCTTATATAACTGCTCATAATTGTATTCTTTTTGGAATTCTTTCATAATATAATCTTAGTCTAAAAGCATTTTTAGTTGACTCTAGGGTATTCTGAAATTTGGAATCCATTTCTGTAGTAAGAAAGAGTAAATCATTAGATTTGGTTATACCTCCTTAGTATAACTGGAAATGAACCAGTTCTGTAATTGTTTACATTATATCGGTAAGCTTGCTAGTTTTATATAAACCTAACTAAATAATCTTTTGCTCTTCGGTTAGATGACCATAGTGTTTAAAACACAATTATTAGTTTATATGATTGAAACACAGTTACGAGTCAACACGGACAAGACAAGGGTATAGATACGACAGAAGTATAGATACAACATAAGTATAGACACGACACGAGCACGAGTATACACACGAAACGATATAAACACAATTAATCAAATGACTTAAGCTACCCACATTAACATTCTCTAAACCTATTACATTTTTATTCAATTAATATATTATTTAATTTCATAAATGTAATATTTATAATTAAAATTAAATAAAAATAAAATATATGAATAAAAATGTAAGTCTATTAATAATTCTATTCGATATTATTTTATTAATTACTTATTAATTTTTTTAATTATTTATAATTTCAATTATTATTAATACATTAAATAATAAATATATGATAATAATTTTAATTTTTATAATATAATAATATATATTTATAAATTTACCCATCTTTCCCACTTTCTCTCCCATCTTCTTTCTCAAACTACCCACTTTAACATTATTAAATGGCCACGTCTCTCTAAATATATTTATATTTTCATTAACTTTATAAATTATTTAATTTTATAAATGTAATATATATAATTAAAATTAAATATACTAAAATATTAAAGTAAAATATAAATATTAAATAAATTATATGAATAAAAATTTGAGTCTCATAATAATTATCTCACATATTACTTTTTTTAATTTACATATTATTTTTAAAATTTTAAATTATTTTAAAATTTTAATTATTATTAAAACATTTAAACAAAATATATGATAATAATTTAACTTTTGATAATATAATAATATTTTATAAGTTTTACTAACAATATAATTTAATATATATAAATAAATAATTAATTAACACGAGTGTCAAGACACGATCGTGTTGACACGATAATAAAATCTAGTCGGAATAACACAAAACACGAATTTAAACACGAGTTAGTACGACACGAATAAACTCGTGGACACGAATAACCCGACACAAAAGAGTCCGTGAATCATAATATTTTGAGTGGGTCAAGACATAATACGACACGCATAAGATTTAGACACAACACGACACGATTGAGAGTTTAACACAACTTGCCCGAGTTGAATACGAACGTTTATGTACGATGCCCAGCTCTATTATATCCAAACATAATCTCAGCTAGCTAATAAATTTTAGCTCTTCGATTAGATGATCATAGTATTTAAATCCAAACAAAATCTCAGCAACCTAGCTAGCTAGCTGTATATATATAACAGTTAAATGATCGATCGTAGTGCTTATATAGCTGCTCATAATTGTATTCTTCTAGAAATTCTTTCATAATATAATCTTAGTCTTTGAACATGTTTAGTTGACTCTAGGGTATTCTGAAATTGGAATTCATTTCTGTATTAAGAAAGAAAGAGTAAATCATTAGATTTGTTTATATCTCCTTAGTATAACTGGAAATGAACCACTTCTGTAATTGTTTTTTCCTTATTTATGTGGATAGAAAATGTAGATATCTAAACAGTATCTCGGTAAACTAGCTAGTTTTATATAAACCTAACTAAATAATCTTTAGCTCTCCAGTTAGATGATCGGTCATAGTGCTTATATAGCTGGTCATAATTGTATTCTTCTTGGAATTTTTTCATAATGTAATCTTTGTCTTTGAGCATGTTTAGTTGACTTTAGGGTATTTTGAAACTTGGAATCCATTTCTGTATTAAGAAAGAAAGAGTAAATCATTAGATTTGTTTATACCTCCTTAGTATAACTAGAAATGAACCAGTTCTGTAATTATTTTTTTTCTTATTTATGTGGATAGGAAATATAGATATCTAAACATTATTTCGGTAAGTTAGCTAGTATTTGTCTAAATATCTATCACAATCTTAATATGTTTCCCAAGGACTACTTTGTAGCTGTTGGAGTTAGCTTCTGTGTAGATGTGACTGAGCTAGAACCTGTAAGTAGTATTAATGGATGAGCTAGAACATATGAAAGTACTTTGATATTTTGAGATGTGTCCCTTTGATGGTTGAGTTGTTTCTCTTTTCTAATATCTTTCTATTACTCCCCTATCACTATATCCTTTTTGACACCAACTTATGGTTGCATTTTTTCACTTTTCATTAATTCTTGTATTTTTTACATTCTGTTGTTTTTTATTGATATCACTAAGTTACTGATATAGTGATGTGTAAGTAGGGAATGATGTGGGTGCAGCATGTGATTTCAGTGAAGAGTTTTTGTTTATTTTACATTTAGTTGCTTTTTGTTGATATCACTAAGTTACCTATATAGTGATGTGTAAGCAGGGAATGATGTGGGCGAGGCATGTGATTTTGCTAAGCTTTTGTTTTGATGATGGAAAAACGTCAACAATATATCTGATGTACCAAAGTCATGGACTTATCTGCTTAAAGAGTATTGCTTAAAGAGTATTGTATGTCATTAGTTGAAAAACAGAAGTCATCTCTATCTATTTCTCCTCATCAGGAGAGTTTCTTGAATGGTAGGTAATATGCTGTCATATTTTTCTTATATACTTTGGTCATACTCAAACTTGTTAGGACTGGATTGGATTAATTTGATTGAGCTCTAAGTTTAGATCTTGCCATATAACTTTATATTCTTGTTTGATCATGTAGAAATGCCTCTATTACTTGGCACAATTGCTAGCATTTTTTGTCATGCATTCTAGCTTGTTGTATTCTGCAGTGAATTTCTTTATTTATTTCAAACAACATGGATCTCAAACTTTTTCCATATAACTTTAGATTCTTGTTTGATCATGTAGAAATGCCTCAGTTACTTGGCACAATTCTAGCATTTTTGTTCATGCATTCTACCTTGGTGTACTCTATATCTGTTTCAAGCATCATGGATCCCAAAATTGGTGTTTCATTGATGCTCACCATTTTAATCTACATTCACTTGCAATCTGGTGTCAAGGATATCGATTTAAATAGATTTCGGTAAGTCATTAATCTAGTTCCTCTTATTGCTAAATCTTGGATCTCTACCAATATCATGCAATCATCTGATGAACTAAAACAAAAAAATTCCAATTGATCAAACTGCAACCAAACCTTCTTGGATTGCTGCCTTCACTTGCTTCCCATCCTAATATGGTGCCACTTGTTGTATAGGCAATAATGCCCATGCTCCAAGACGTTGGAAAACCGTAAGATCTTTATGGAAATCACGTGCTCCTATTTTAATTTGATAGCCTCTTAAAATTATAATCCAAAATGAACTGAAACAACTACTTTGTTTGTTTGCTTATTTTAACGTCAAATTATACCCAAACTTCTGTCGACCTTATGCTGTTTTATTTTGTTCAAGGTTAAAATATATTTTGTTCATATTTGCTCAATGGAGTTTAAATTTCAGAAGCCTCTTAATGGATGTAAAGGCCATCCATGATTCATGGAACAAGTTAAATGTATTTTTGTTGACTCCCATATGTTGTGCAGAGTGTTGTATGCATCTCCTTTACGTCTGCTTTGTAAGACTTGAGAGACCAATTACCGTACTTTTGGAAGCTTACAAGTAAATCATAATTTTCTTCACCTCTTAATTCTTGTGCAATATTTGTTCTCTCAAAGTAAATTAAATGTCTTTTGTTTACACTTTTGATTTTACTGTTGGACCTGTAAGCAAAGTACGGAGGAAGAACCACATGTTATATTGCTTAAATACACCTTATTTCGAGCAACATGTTGACCACTTTACTAAGCATTTATCTTACTATTCATATTTATCTTATGTAAAATGCCTTGCATTATAGATTTTTGTGCTCCACCTTGAGGGGGCACATTATAATTATATTAACTTTAGAACCCTATTTGGTATAGAATTTGTCAAACTTATCTGTAGTTTAGTTTTCACCTCAATTTTTAAGAGCAACATATATAAGTTCTAACAAAAAGTTAGAGATTTATTGCTAAATGAGCTTCTTTTGTTCTATATTTTAAAAATAAAATAACATTTAAGCTTATTTTACTTTTCTCTTATATCAGAAAGTCTTGCAACCAAAATATTTTGATGAACCTATTCCTGATCGAACAATTAAATTTGTAAGGTTGCTTCGGTAAGAAACGTTTGCAGAAAAGATGTTGATAGGGTGTGGACCTTATTTTATCTATTTCAGTAAGCATCTTTTTCAGAGATTAGCTTTTTTGCTTCATCCCAAATACCCCCTTCTGATGTCATTGTTATGTTCTATACATGGCCAGGTTTTCAGAGTCTTTCTTATCTTTGTGAAGTAGATGTCATTGGTAGGTTTTGATGACAATAATTTACAAATATCTTTCTTGTTCAACATCTCATGTAAATCTAGACTACTCTCAGTACATTTCATGTGATATTTTATGTGATACACTGCACTGGATAAAGTGATGATGAGTTATGTGATTATTGCTTCTTATGCTGAAATACATGTCTCATATGAATTAAGTGGATATGTAGAATCAATTCATTTAGGCTGTGCTCAAGTGTAAACGCGGATATCCTCTGCACAAGACTATAATTATAACCTAATTTGAGGGTACGTAACTTTGACATATTTTTCACTCACTTTAGAAAATTTAGTTTTAGTACCTACTGTAATGTCGTAGATTCACCCATCTATAGACATGTGTGATAGATAGAGCTACAACCACTTTAGGCTAACCACATTAGTCATTATAGACCAAGACTAATGTAATATATCATATAGGTAATTATTTATCACCATCATATCAACTCACTTTTTTTTTCAAGAAAACATACCAACTCACTTTAACATTTTCCTGGATACATGAGTGTAAGATTTCTTGGAAAATGGACCTTTTCTTAGTGGATATTTGTTCTGCAACAGTGATAGAGAATTGTATTGTAACATTATGAGAAGGGGATAATCTCATGAGAGAATCTGCTGGAATAAAACGAGCTAAGCTAAGGATATGTGTTGATGAAGTTGAATTTATTTATTGTTTCAGTGAACTAGTGTTTGATTGTGGAATTATGCACATTTCATTGCAGGAAATATCAGTGGAGCCAGAGAGCTTCCAGGTGCTGCTCTATTTTGCCTGCCCTGGCCTCCAATAGATGTCACGTAGATTTTTTTTTTAGTAATTTGTCTATGTTGAGGTTTCGTATGGGTTATTTTTCAAACTTTTAAATTGCTTTATAAGTGTTCAGGGACTACAAGATGTACATGCAAAATATGAAAATATGCTTGTGGAGATAGCTGAATCTTTGCAGCTCTCAAGAAATATCTTAATCACACTTATTTCACTGCAATCTTGGAGAACATTCATACAACGATTTTGAAGATTTGGCTGACATTCTGCTTGATATGATGTAGCAAGATCTCGGTTGGCCCGGTTCCATAATATGGAAGTTAATAACTTTGTAATTTCTCTTTTGCTATTAATCAGAGTATGAAACGGATTGCAGAAGAATCTGTCATAGGTCTGCTGAAAATGTGGCATTAGTAATAGGTGCCTTTTGTGAGTTAAGGCTGATGATTTACTAAATATTCTTGTTTAGCTTGCCTTGCCATACGAAGCAACTAAGTTATGCACATTTAATCATTGTTCAGAAAAAAAAGAACAAGTATTTATTTATGAAACTCTAACAGAGTTCAGTAATCAATTTTAATTTTGAGCTTTGTACAAAATAAAACTAAATTCTTTTTATCTCACAAATAATGCTTGTTTTTTTACGGTTATCTTATCTTGATTAAGTTTAGCATTCTTTGTCCTTTTACCAGGCCTTATCTTCATCTGCTTATCCAGTTAAGTTCATAGTTATTAAAATGAGGGTTTTTAGCAGCGGAATCTAAACAATTAGGTGATAATAAGAGTTATAAGCAAGTAATAATTTGGATTAATTTAGAAGAATCTGTGTTATCATTCACCACCTGTCGTATTTATTTATATTGACTTCCTGACTAGGTTTCTTGGTAAATAATGTGCAAAAACCCTATTGATAATGACTTTGCATAAAATGTTGTCTCACCTGTTGGTTTCTATCAATGTAGATGAACAGGAAATTGTGCACCAACAAACACCATTTACATCTTTACTAATGTTCGAAACATTTATTTATATATATATATATATATTACAATTAATTACAAGTTAATGATACACAGTGCTAAAGAATAAGAGTCATTTTAACCTCTTATAATCCTATGTGACAAACTAGAGAGGTTGCAAATATGTGAACTTGAGGGGGTGATATTACTATACCACATTCAATACCATTTCCTGTACTTTTCAAAATTAACATTAAAAATTATTATTATTATTTTTTATTTATTTATAATGTATAATTTATTTGTTTTTAAAGAGTATTACAATAAATGAAACAATATGAAAGTTGTACATAAGATCTGCACCCGAACTTAAGATAGACACATCAAAATTCAGAATAAGAGGGTATGATAAATCATGACTACTTTACCATCATTTAGACATATATAAAAAAAAATTAGCTTCAACCTCAAAAGACACAAAGAGGAGGAAATAAAAAATATAAATTACAATGTCACAAATTTGACCATTTGAAAATTATATTTTTTTACTAAGGATTTATTCTTCTTAGTGTTATTATAAATGATCTTGTTTAGTGTACTTTATTAAGATTTAAATTATTTTATCGGTGTAGTTTAATTTAATGATTTAAAATTAAAAAGTCATTTTTTTACACGAAGAGGTTGAGTACTTGAGTGTTCGGCTCTTCTTAACCAGCAGAACCGACCCAGGTTGAGGTTGAATTAAGAATTCGAAAACAAAATGTAGTTAAAAAATTGTTTATATTGTTATGATATCAATTTTATTTTATTTTACATAAATGATGAAAAAGATGATCAACCAGTTTCAGAAAATGGACGCTCCAGACTCTGAACAACATCTAGGGTTACAATATACATAGCTTTCTTCAAGAATTAGTGATTTTTCTGGCTAACTATTGTTGGTAATATTATCTCGTAAAAAATTACACGTAAATAATATATGAATACAATAAAAGGATAATACAACAGATACAATAGATTATGTAAAAATGTCTTCTCGTTTGCTCCGAGGCCTGTGAAACACAGTTCCCTTAAAACAGTTTCACCGTCTCCCGTTTGTGATGGAGAGTTTCGTCGGTGGCTGCTTCCCAGGGTACAACGGAACCTGCAATGATTTAGCACAGAAAAACCACTACAACAGCGAACTAGACAAAAGTACCTGAATCACAATCACCGGTTTTCGCACAGAAATGATCGAGTCAAGAAACTCGAAGAACGCTCACAAGAACACTCACAAGAAAACTCACAAGAACAAGGAAATACTTTATAATTCTAGAGAGAGAAGTGATAAGATAATGTATAGAGAAGAATACAATGTGAAGGGATATTTATAGTTGAAAATTAAACTCATAATCAATTATTTAATCAAACGGTCACTAATCCATCATCCATTCATCCAACGGTTATCGTTGCTTGCCTTTTCATTATCTTTGCAAGTTACATCCTACAATAAATATTTTGTAGTTACAATGGCAATTAACATCATTTGTTAATTGCCTCATTCAAGACATTTATGTTAATTGTAACAATTAACAAATTTAATTCACAATGAATTTGATGTGAATTTCATTTGGATGAAATTTCACCTTAATTCACATTTGAATTTCATGTGAATTTCATTTGGATTAATTTCACTTTAATTCACATTTGAATTTTATGTGAATTTCATTTGGATTAATTTCACTTTAATTCACATTTGAATTTCATGTGAATTTCATTTGGATTAATTTCACTTTAATTCACATTTGAATTTCATGTGAATTTCATTTGGATTAATTTCACACTTAATTCACATTTGAATTTGGTGTGAATTTCATTAGCCCAAATATCATTTCCATTTAATTAATGGAATTAGTTTAATTCCAACAATCCCCCACATTAATGGAAATTGAAAGATTAACCCGGTGAAAGGTTCAACAGTTGAATTTTACATAGGATAGGTAGGTGTAACCCTTTGAACATTCCCTTATGAAAGTATATAACTTTACTAGCCAATTAGTAGACTCGATGTCCTTGAACTATTCTGCCTTTTGTGTAAACGATTACACACTTTCACATAAAATTCTTCCTGATACATGTCAGTTCTCATGATTGTGTTCGTTTTGGCCATGAACACTCGCCTGGTTCAGTGAGAGGGTCTAGAATTGAGCCGTGCAATTCTTTCGAAGCGGCCCCACTTCTCTCTCACATAGGTGATCTCTTTATTCATAAAGAATCATTAAAAGCCTGTGTGCTTATCCTTTCCCGAAATGCTATTTTATCGTAGGATTTTTACCCATAGCAATTTACCAAGTTTAGTACAATTAGGTTGTCCCATTGAACCTAGTTCTTGGGATCTCCAGTCATCATAGGTTGGGTTTCCCTTCATACTAACTTATTGTAGGCTTAAGTCCCATTCCTTGTGAGGACTTTAACACCAACTCTCTATTTAACCCTTTGGTTAGCGGATCCGCAATATTATCTTTTGATTTACGTAATCAATTGAGATAATTCCAGTAGAGAGTAATTGTCTAATGGTATTATGTCTACGACGTATATGTCTAGACTTACCATTATACATATGACTCTTAGCTCATCCAATCGCAGATTGACTATCACAATGAATAGAAATTGCTGGTACGGGCTTAGACCATATTGGAATATCTTCTAAGAATAGACGTAGCCATTCAGCTTCTTCACCACATTTGTCAAGAGCTATAAATTCAGATTCCATCGTGGATCTTGCAATAACAGTTTGTTTAGAAGATTTCCAAGATATAGCTGCACCTCCAAGTGTAAATACATATCCACTTGTTGACTTAGAGTCTTTCATATCTGAAATCCAATTAGCATCAGTGTACCCTTCGATAACAGCAGGATGTCTCGTGTAGTGCAGACCATAATCACGAGTATTTCTTAAATACCTAAGTAATCGTACAATGGCTTTCCAATGATTATTACCCGGATTACTCGTGTATCTACTTAGTTTGCTTACTACATAGGCTATATCTGGTCTTGTACAACTCATTAAGTACATTAGACTCCCAATTATTCGAGAATATTCTAATTGAGATACACTCTCTCCGCGATTTTTAGATAGATGTTGACTCGTATCTATCGGAGTCTTAGCCAATGCAGAATCATCATTGTTAAATTTTTCGAGGATTTTATCCACATAATGTGACTGACTTAGAACTATCCCTTCCGATGTTCTAATCACTTTGATTCCAAGAATCACATCAGCCAATCCCATATCTTTCATGTCAAATTTTGAATTTAACATATCTTTAGTGGATTTAACCATTTTATCATCACTTCCAATGATAAGTATGTCATCTACATAAAGACATAAAATGACGTAACCATTTTTTGTGTCTTTAATATAAATACATTTATCACATTCATTGATCTTAAATCCACTTGAGATCATAGCATGATCAAATTTCTCATGCCATTGTTTTGGAGCTTGTTTTAAGCCATACAATGACTTAACTAATTTACAAACTTTATTTTCTTGCCCTTGAGAAGAAAACCCTTGAGGTTGATCTATGTAAATTTCTTCTTCAAAGTCTCCATTTAAGAAAGCTGTTTTTACGTCCATTTGATGAACTTCTAGATTGCGCAAAGAAGCAATCGCAAGAATCAATCGAATAGAAGTTATTCTCGTAACTGGAGAATATGTATCAAAATAATCAAGACCTTCTCGTTGGCGATATCCTTTTACCACCAGTCTTGCCTTATATTTATCAATTGATCCATCAGCTTTCATTTTCCTTTTGAAAATCCATCGGCAACCTAGTGGTTTATTTCCCGGAGGAAGATCCACTAGTTCCCATGTATGGTTTTGCAAGATAGATTCTATCTCACTATTAATTGCCTCTTTCCATTGAGGCCCTTCAGACGAGTTAATTGCCTCATTATACGTTTGAGGTTCACTTTCCATCATGAAAGTAATAAAATCTGGACCAAATGATTTTTCGGTTCTAGCTCGTTTACTTCGTCTAAGTTCAACCTCAACTTCATTCTCCTTTTCTTGTTCATCTAGTTCAAGAAATCTTTTTGGAGAACGTTGTTCTTCATTAGACTTATATGGAAGTACATGATCAAAGAACGATGCATTTCTCGATTCCATTATCGTATTCTTATGAATATCCGGAATGTCCGATTTAAATACAAGAAAACGATAAGCACTACTGTTATGTGCATATCCAATAAATATACAATCAACAGTTTTTGGTCCAACTTTCACCTTTTTAGGTAATGGTACGGCTACCTTAGCTAGACACCCCCACATTCGTAAGTATTCATATGATGGTTTTCTTTCATGCCATAATTCATATGGACTCTTATCTAGCTTCTTTCGTGGAACCTTATTTAAAAGGTAATTAGCTGTCAAAATAGCTTCTCCCCACATGTTATGTGGTAGACCAGAACTTAATAGAAGTGAATTCATCATTTCTTTTAATGTTTTATTTTTTCTCTCAGCCGTACCATTTTGCTGAGGAGAATAAGGTGCTGTCGTCTCATGGATTATACCATGTTGAGCACATAGCTCGGCAAAAGGTGATTCATATTCACCTCCTCTATCACTTCTTAACACCTTGATCTTTTTACCAAGTTGGTTTTCAACCTCATTTTTATAAAGAGTGAATTTTTCTATGGCTTCATCTTTACTTTTAAGAATATACACATAACAATATTTTGTGTTATCATCAATAAAAGTAATGAAATATTTTCCTCCACCACGTGTTGGTGTTCCTTTTAAATCACACACATCTGTATGAATTAAATCAAGCGTTCTATTACTTCTTTCAACGTTTCGAAAGGATGATCTCGTCAATTTCGCTTCAACACAAATTTCACACTTGTGTTTCTTATTAATTTCGAATGTAGGTATACTATTCAATTTTATTAATCGATGCATCGAATCATAATTAATATGACCTAGTCTACCATGCCATAAAATGGAGGACTCCAACAAATAAATAGAAGACTTATTCTTTTCATTCATTCTTGGCTTAACTGCCATTACATTTAGCTTAAAAAGCCCATCAGTAGCATAACCTCTACCTACAAACATTCCACCTTTGGATAAAATAATTTTATCCGACTCAATCACAATTCTAAAACCATGCTTACTTAGAAGAGATCCGGATATCAAATTTTTCCGAATCTCCGGAACATACAACACATTAGTCAATGTTAAATCTTTCCCTGAAGACAACCTTAACACCACTTTTCCTTCACCTTGTATGTCAGAAGTGGCAGAATTCCCCATGAACAGCTTTTCACCATTCTTCACTTCTTCGAGACTTGAAAATACATCTTTGTTGGAGCAAACATGTCTTGTAGCTCCTGTGTCAACCCACCACTCTCGTGGATTAGACCCCACCAAGTTAACCTCAGATATCATCGCACATAGATCCATGTCCGATAATCCTTGAGTCAAGTTAGCCTCTCGAACTCTTCTCGGCTTCTTGCACTCGGAAGATCTATGGCCCATGCCATTGCAATTGAAACACTTGCCAGTGAACTTCTTAGAGATTCCTCCTTTAGGATTAAGGCTCCGGTTTTTGACAAAAGAATTGTGTTTCTTCTTGTCTTTACTATGCTCAACCACATTTACTTTAGCCACATGTTGACTAAAGTATTTCTTTGAGGCGCTTTTATTTTCCTCTTCAATGCGTAGACGAATCACCAATTCTTCTACGTTCATCTCCTTTCGCTTATGCTTAAGGTAGTTCTTGAAATCGTTCCAAGACGGTGGCAACTTCTCAATAATAGCAGCCACTTGGAAGGTTTCTCCCAAAATCATGCCCTCAGCATGAATTTCGTGCAAAATAACTTGAATCTCTTGAACTTGTTTAATGACCGGTCTTGAATCTACCATTTTGTAGTCCAAAAATCGACCGACCATAAACTTTTTTGCACCTGCATCTTCTGTTTTGTACTTACGTTCAAGAGATTGCCATAGTTCTTTGGCCGTATTCTTTTCACTGTACACATTGTACAATGAATCTGATAAGCCATTCAACACGTAATTTCTACATAAGAAATCTGAATGGTGCCAAGCATCAATGGCCGAAGCCGCTTGCACATCAACTTTCGGATGCACGTTTGCATCCGACGATGAAGCCACGTTTGGCTCATCGATTTTGGGAGTGGGAGGATCCTCCGTGAGGAATCGCGCAAGACTTAAGGTCGTAAGGTAGAAGAACATCTTTTGTTGCCATCTCTTAAAGTTTGATCCATCAAACTTTTCTGGCTTATCCAGATGGTTAGCTGGAACTGGCATCCTCATGTTAGAAGCAGGTGTTTCGGTAGTCATTTCTGAATCACAAAACCAGAAACGTGTAAGAATCTGAGATAAGTAATATTTGCTAACTGTTTTAAGATTGTTGGTAATATTATCTCGTAAAAAATTACACGTAAATAATATATGAATACAATAAAAGGATAATACAACAGATACAATAGATTATGTAAAAATGTCTTCTCGTTTGCTCCGAGGCCTGTGAAACACAGTTCCCTTAAAACAGTTTCACCGTCTCCCGTTTGTGCTGGAGAGTTTCGTCGGCGGCTGCTTCCCAGGGTACAACGGAACCTGCAATGATTTAGCACAGAAAAACCACTACAACAGCGAACTAGACAAAAGTACCTGAATCACAATCACCGGGTTTCGCACAGAAATGATCGAGTCAAGAAACTCGAAGAACGCTCACAAGAACACTCACAAGAAAACTCACAAGAACAAGGAAAGACTTTATAATTCTAGAGAGAGAAGTGATAAGATAATGTATAGAGAAGAATACAATGTGAAGGGATATTTATAGTTGAAAATTAAACTCATAATCAATTATTTAATCCAACGGTCACTAATCCATCATCCATTCATCCAACGGTTATCGTTGCTTGCCTTTTCATTATCTTTGCAAGTTACATCCTACAATAAATATTTTGTAGTTACAATGGCAATTAACATCATTTGTTAATTGCCTCACTCAAGACATTTATGTTAATTGTAACAATTAACAAATTTAATTCACAATGAATTTGATGTGAATTTCATTTGGATGAAATTTCACCTTAATTCACATTTGAATTTCATGTGAATTTCATTTGGATTAATTTCACTTTAATTCACATTTGAATTTCATGTGAATTTCATTTGGATTAATTTCACTTTAATTCA
Source organism: Impatiens glandulifera (assembly GCF_907164915.1). Lineage (NCBI taxonomy): Eukaryota > Viridiplantae > Streptophyta > Magnoliopsida > Ericales > Balsaminaceae > Impatiens > Impatiens glandulifera. The sequence goes on along the minus strand of NC_061862.1, from coordinate 64,477,148 downwards.
CATTTGAATTTCATGTGAATTTCATTTGGATTAATTTCACTTTAATTCACATTTGAATTTCATGTGAATTTCATTTGGATTAATTTCACACTTAATTCACATTTGAATTTGGTGTGAATTTCATTAGCCCAAATATCATTTCCATTTAATTAATGGAATTAGTTTAATTCCAACAACTATCACGGGCAAGGGTCCTCGTCTCTTTCTCTATCTGTATATATATTTGCTTCCATTTTCTATGTGTGGTCTAGCTCCAAGAGTTCTTTGGTGCTATAAAAATGTTCAATCAATCAATGTTTTCATATTTGTTCTAATGTCTTTGTTCTGATTTGATGTGGTACATATTGTATACAATGATTACCGGAATGACCACAAATTCACCATCACCACCTACTCCCCAACTGGAGTAGAGTTTTCTTCATTCCTCTCTATATATCTGATTCTTCAGATCGTAGAACTACGTAGCATTTAGTTTTCATTTGAGTTTCATGAATGTTGATTACTATCTATTGTAGGCTTGTAGTATCATCGGAAGACTTACATGAGGTCTATATGTTGAGTTACTTATGCCATGTTTTAGGTCTGCATTAATAGATGCCTAAAGAACATACCAGATGACTGTGTTTCATATTGTAAAATTATTCAATGACTTCCCATTAATATCCTAAATGGATATGCTTATTGGGTACCATTATGGATGGATCATAAAGCTTTGGGCAATATGCAATTGGAGTTCTTATATGTCAAATAGCTCAAATTTGGTGAAAGTACGGTTGAATTCAGCTAAAATGTGCAATGTGTTCCATCCATATGAAACTACAATAAACTATTACAACCTCTTGTTTTTTTGGGTTTAGGGCTTTACATTAAGGTATGGTTGTACACAATGATGTTTTGACTGAATCACACGTTTTATTTTTCTCTTCTTATGCTCAAAGAGAATGTCTTCTCGCCTTAAATAATGTGGCACACAAATGATATATGATTAGCTAATGATTTCATATTATTAGGGTGTTGGATAAAAATGAATATTAAGTATTCAGCCTTAAATAATGTGGCACACAAATGATATATGATTAGCTAATGATTTCATATTATTAGGGTGTTGGATAAAAATGAATATTAAGTGTTGAATACTGAATTTTAAATAAAGAATTATTTAAGTGTATGAAAATAAGATGTTGAATAAGCAATATAATTATTTGAATTTTAAGTAAGTGCTTGATATGGAAGCTGGTTTGATAAGATGTAAGGCTAATGTAGGGAAAATATTTTAAAACTATTTTACCTTTCTAGAGATGTAATTTGCTTAATTTCATTTCCGTTTGGTTGGAGTGAAGAATTTACTGCAACTCCTGGAATTAATAAGAAAATAAGCTTTAAGGTTTAAAGTTATCTTTTGTAGGCTCTTCTCACGCTTACTGAAAAATAAGTGATTTTTAGTGACAATTATCAAATAAACTTAATTCAAAACTGATAAGTTGTGATGCATTATGTGTCACACTCTTGTTAATTAGCAGTAATACATTTAATTGTGCCTCTTTTCTTCCTTGGTTTGTATGGATCATGTTTTATGGTAATGTGGAGTTTTAATATTTATAGTGTGCACATTCTAGACTATTAATTGGTCTGGTGTGAAGAAAGACTATGTCTTCCTTGCTGATGTTAATACACAAGTGAAGAACAAGAATATCACCACTGATATTAAAGTGGACAAAATTTCTAATGTGAGTTCTTTGTTATACTTTTCATAGAATGTCATCTTTATAAATTGTAGTAGATATTGTAACTTGACGAATACGTTGACAATCTTTTTACACTTAATAATCTAACATGTAAATGGAAATGATTGTCATGTTTCTAAGTTGCATGATGAAAACCTCTTCTTCATGCATTTAAGGTCTTTGTGTTAAGTACGCTCTACCACTAGTTCAATTTAATTTATTTGGGCACTTTTCACAAAATTTACTACAAGATACTGTGTTTTATTTTGTTAACTAGTTGAATAATAATGAAAATTTTTATCAAATTGTCAATTGCTCTTATTGGATTCTAGTTTTGATTTGCCTGATATAAATGAAGAATGTTTTGCATGATGATGTGATGATCTTGCTTGGGATAATAATGGGGATGAATTATGTTGGGCTCATTTCATGTGTTGTTTTTTATATAAAGTTATTTGATACTATAACCTACTATGAAAATTTCCGTGCGCATTGGAGGATAAGATTAAAAACAAAATAAATTAAAAAAATTATAATAATATTTATTTAATGTTTAAAATTATTAAAATAAAAAATATAACGCTCTCATTCCACATTTTATTCACTTCGATAAAACAACTTATTTTCTCACATGTTTCATCACATATTTTTTCCGAATGAATCTCTCATCTCGTGACTTTACACTATCACTTTGTCAATCAAATATCTGATTCATATTTTCTTAATAATTAGCATTGTGACCTCATACTTTGCTCAATCAAATATTTGATTCATATTTCTTTAACCACTTTTAAATGATACTGGTCTATTATCCATCGGCAAACCACATCTCAATCACACTTGGTTAAAGGTTGTACTTGTTTTATTAGGTTGCAAGTTCGAAACATAAAAATAACATTTTTTATTTTATTTTTAACCGTTTTAAGTTTATGGGAGGGTCAACCCACTATCCGACCCAAGTATCCATTTACTCTCACATAAATATCCAAATTAACCACAACGCTCGACCCGGCAATCCGGAAACTTTAAAAATTAAGCATCATTATATATATATAGATTAGTTAGTTAAAAAATTGAACTTTTATTATTAAAATGTCTCGCGTTCATCAAATTTGGTGTTAAATCTTAAATATAAAGTGTTGTAAGCCTAGTTGGTTAAAAGGTTTTACTTGTTTTGTTAGGTTGCAAGTTCGAAACATACAAATAGCATTTTTAATTTTATTTTTAACTGTTTTAAGCTTATGGGCGGGTCAACCCACAATCCGACCAAATTATCCATTTACTCTCACATAAATATCCAAATAAACCACAACTCTCGACCCGACAATCCGGACACTTTAAAAATTAAGCATCATTATATATATATATATATATTAGTTAGTTAAAAATTTGAACTATTATTGTTAAAATGTCTCGCGTTCATTAAATTTGATGTTGAATATTAAATGTAAAGTGTTGTTAGCCTAGTTGGTTAAAGGGTTGTACTTGTTTTGTTAAGTTGCAAGTTCGAAACATACAAATAAAATTTTTAATTTTATTTTTAACCGTTTTAAGTTTATGAGCGGGTCAACCCACTATCCGACCCAAGTATCCATTTACTCTCACATAAATATCCAAATTAACCACAACTCTCGACCCGACAATCCGGACACTTTAAAAATTAAGCATCATTATATATATATATATATATATATATATATTAGTTAGTTAAAAATTTGAACTTTTATTGTTAAAATGTCTCGCGTTCATCAAATTTGGTGTTGAATCTTCAATATAAAGTGTTGTTAGTTTAGTTGGTTAAAGGGTTGTACTTGTTTTGTTAGGTTGTAAGTTCGAAACATACAAATATCATTTTTAATTTTATTTTTAACTGTTTTAAGTTTATGGGCGGGTTAACCCACAGTCCGACCCAAGTATCCATTTACTCTCACATAAATATCCAAATTAACCACAATTATCGACCCGACAATCCGGACACTTTAAAAATTAAGCATCATTATATATATATATAGATTTGAAAGTTGGTATTTTATCACAATTATGATCCCAATAAAAAATCGTCAAAGCTTAAAGTTTTTATATTCGTTTGGTATAAGATTTTTTTGTAACATTATTCAAACTAGCATGTGTCCCGTGCATTTGAAAGAGTAATAATATAAAAAACGTGAAAAAAATATTACAGTAAAAATGTTTATGGGCGGGTCAATCCACAATCCGACCCAAGTATCCATTTACTCTAACATATATATATATATATATATATATATATATATATATATATATATATATATATATATATATATATATATCCAAATTAACCACAACTCTCGACCTGACAATCCGGACACTTTAAAAATTAAGCATCATTATATATATATATATATATATATATATATATATATATATATTAGTTAGTTAAAATGTTGAACTTATATTGTTAAAATGTCCCACGTTCATCAAATTTGGTGTTGAATTTAAAATATAAAGTGTCATTAGCCTAGTCAGTTTAAAGGGTTGTACTTGTTTTGTTAGGTTGAAAGTTCGAACTAGACTTATAGCATTTTTAATTTTATTTTTAACTGTTTTAAGTTTATGGGCGGTCAACCCACAATCCGACCCAAGTATCCATTTACTCTCACATAAATATCCAAATTAACCACGACCCGGCAATCCGGACACTTTAAAAATTAATCATCATTATATATATATAGATTAGTTAGTTAAAAATTTGAACTTTTAATGTCTCGCGTTCATCAAATTTGGTGTTGAATCTTAAATACAAATTGTTGTTAGCCTAGTTGGTTAAAGAGTTGTACTTATTTTGTTAGGTTGTAAGTTCGAAACCTACAAATAGCATTTTTAAATTTATTTTTAACCGTTTTAAGTTTATGTGCGGGTCAACCCATAATCCGACCCAAGTATCCAAATTAACCACAGCTCTCGACCCGACAATCCGGACACTTTAAAAATTAAACATCATTATATATATATATAGATTAGTTTGTTAAAAATTTGAACTTTTAATGTCTTGCGTTCATCAAATTTGGTGTTGAATCTTAAATACAAAGTGTTGTTAGCCTAGTTGGTTAAAGAGTTATACTTGTTTTGTGAGGTTACAAGTTTGAAACCTACAAATAACATTTTTAAATTTATTTTTAACCGTTTTAAGTTTATGGGCGGGTCAACCCATAATTCGACCAAAGTATCCAAATTAACCACAGTTCTCGACCCGGCAATCCGGACACTTTAAAAATTAAGCATCATTATATATATATATATTGATTAGTTAGTTAAAAATTTGAAGTTTTAATGTCTCGCGTTCATCAAATTTGGTGTTGAATCTTAAATACAAAGTGTTGTTAGCCTAGTTGGTTAAAGAGTTGTACTTGTTTTGTTAGGTTACAAGTTCGAAACTTACAAATAATATTTTTAAATTTATTTTTAACCGTTTTAAGTTTATGGGCGGGTCAATCCATAATCCGACCCAAGTATCCAAATTAACCACAGCTCTCGACCCGGCAATCCGGATATTTTAAAAATTAAGCATCATTATATATATATATATAGATTATAGTGTTATTTTTGTAATTTTATTTAGTAAACAAATTTTTTAGCTGATCCAAATTTTAGTGTAATTTTGTATTCATCAAAGTATAGAGATTTTTTCTTGATTATGATCAGATTATTGGTTGGATCATGTTACATATTATTTTCAAAATCATTATAATTTATGACAAACATAACAGGTGTATATTTTTCAGTTAATGATTAACATAACATAATGGTATAACAAAACAGCCCAATGTGACAATTTGATCCATACAGTTCATATACTTTGAACTACTATAATGTTATGTTTCGAATGACATGTGAATTGAAATGGAAGTGGCATTTAAAGCCTAATGTGTTTAATGCATTTTTGTGCCATTGTAAGTTAACACAATATATTGCATGTTTAGTTAATAAATTCCCTTAGCTGGATATTTTGTGAGATTAATTTGTTGTAGTTCTTCCCTTAGCTGGATTTTTTGTGAGATTAATCTGTTGTAGTTTTTTGTTTGTATGCTAAGCGCTTTTCTTTTTAATATTATTTTTATTCATGTCATGATATTGCTGAAGCATTTGGCAATGTTGAGCTTTTTACAACCATAATTGTTGATGAAGCTACTCCTGGTCTGAAGACTATCTTAAGTTTCGGGTTTCCCGATCAACGCTCTGAAAAGGTAAATTAGGTATTTGAATCTTCATTTGGAGTTTTTCATGGATCAATTTTGTTAACATGTTGTCCATCTTTTTTTTATGAATTAATTCAATTAACCCCTAATTGGACAATACATATAAAAAAACCAATTATCTCATATTCCATATCAAACATTTTTAGTTCCACATTATATTGATCAATTGTATGTCATTATGTCTCTTCATTTGGATTATATATTTGATGATTAAATGTTTATTTCTTGCAGTTGGAAGTTTATTACTTGAATGGTAAGCTCAAGCTTAAGGTTGACACCAAACCCTGTAGTCAACTTCTCTGGTGTTATTGGTACAAATATTCTTGCCATTGGAACAGATTTATTTTTTGATACCAAGGGGGGGTTCTTACTAAATACAACGGTGGATTGAGCTATACAAACTCAGACCTTATTACATCTTTGAGCCTGTGAGTAATTTATTTTCGTCTGGTTTGTTATATATCGTCGTTTTGATTTAATGACCTTTGTATTTGATAGTTTGAAAAGGAAAGAAGCCGGTTTTGATTCAAATTTAATTATCATTTTTTTTATTAATTCAGTTAATAATTTGATATGCCCTTCACATATCAAAACATTAAGTCATTTAGTGTTATTTGGATTAAATCTAATTATTTGAAAAGAGTCTTCTTTGGTGATGAGAAGTTAGTTATTTGTGTCAAATGATCAAAATATTATTAGAATTTGATATTTAAAAATGTTAACTTTAGTCTCTAGGAGATAAGGTGTTGCAAAATTTGTTTCGAGATGATTTAAGAACTTAATATTGTTAACCAATTTAATCAATGTTTTTATGATTTTTGTTTTGTGTATGACGTAGGAATGACAAGGGTGACTCCTTGAGCGCATCATAGTACCATACGGTTAGCCCTTTAACTCACAGATTCTCGACCAATGAGAATACAATAAACATTAGAACCCAACACACTCTCGGTCCTTTAACCCCGGTTAAGGCAAGAGTTAACAATTTCGGAAAGGCAAATGCCCTCATTCAGCATGAATGGCGTCCAAATCACTTTTTATAATCTCTGGAGAAGTGGACACCAACCAAGTCTATCGATAAGTTTGGTCTGGCTTTGGCACTCAAACCTCAAGTAGTAGCTAATATGAGAGACCTCCAATAATAAGTTAGATGGTGTACCCTTTTCTATACATGTTATTTTGTAGCTCACTTAGACAGTAACAAATATTTACTACTTTTTATCCTTGTAAGGAAACTATACTCTGGGCTTGTGACCACGATGACGTGACATCTGAATGAAATAGCGAAATCAATCGAGGTTGCTCAGGAGGGTGATGTATTTCTAGAGGAGCTAAACAGGAAATGGGCTGACCAAAACAAAGCATTACAGATGATCATCCACTTAGATAGAGCTTTCATCCCCAGTACTCATAAAACCCCTGTTTATGAGTTGGGTTTGAACTTATGGAGAATAAATGTCATCCATTCACCCAACATCCAGCCTAGGCTACAGGGCACTCTTCTCGAACTAGTGCAGAGAGAAAGAACAGGGGAAGTCATAGAAAGGAGTTTATTACGCAACATCCATAATAAAGATGTTACTCGATTTGGGCTCAACTGTTTACCAGGAAGATTTTGAGAAAAAGTTTCTCGAAGACTCGGCTTCGTTTTATTGGAGATTTTCTTAAGAAAGCCGAGACAAGATTAAACGAAGAAGAGATCGAAAGCCAAGATTTGCAATGTTGTCGAAAAGGAGATGATTGAGAATGTATTGTTTATTCAAAAGGGTCTCGAATGGGCTTCCATTTATAAGAGATGTAATTAATGACGTCTCACATCAGAGAAACGGGTAAGCAACTCGATCGTTACCGCATCCAGAAAAGTTAAAGGATCCAGTTGATTTTGTTCAAAGGTTACTCGATCGATCGACGCTAAAGATAAACACGATAACATCATCCACTCCACTTAGCGTTCAACAATGACAAGACGTTCCAAAACGCTAGCTCTAAATTCGTCGTTCGAGTATTTTGTTAATCTAAACCCACGCTCCCCCGACCCGAGTTCATATCGTTGTTGTTCGTCGAGGATAAGCGAGGACGAAGAAATCGAGACAATTCTCGACAAATTAAGTGATGATGCTCTTCCGTTACCTCCAGGAAAAAGACGTTTTCGAAAAGTACTACAAGCAACATTTAGCTAAACGACTTCTCTCTTGTAAAACCTTTTCCGACCATGCTGAAAGAAGCTTAATTGTCAAGCTTAAAACGGAATGCGGGTTCACCGATATGAAAACCTCTCAAGATACAATGCAAAGCTTCTACGATATCATCATCATCGGTGGGGAACTTTCGGATTATCCATCGCTAACCGTTCAAGTCCTCACAACTGACTGTTAGAAAGAAAAGTGGAATGAAAAATCCTACTTTCTAGTTATTTTTCTATATTTTCAGGTAGGAAAAAAAAAATAGTAACAATGATTTTTATCTAACTCATTCAACCATTAAAACATAACATAAGACGATAAGAAATGCAATTTTTCTTCCATTCATTATTGTAATAACAATAATTATACAACAAGTATTTATAAGACTTTAAACTAATATTATAAAAAAGATAACCCAATGTAATAAAATTATAAAATGGAAGAAAATGAAAAAAAAATTCTTAATTCAAAAATAAAATTAAAATAATGAGTTGTGTCTCACATTGAAAAGTTATAACTATATAATAAGATATTTTTTTTATAGAACTGTTTATTAAAGTAATTTATTTTAAATTAAAGATTAGATGTTATAATTTTAAATATTTTATTAATTTGACTTGGACAAAATTAAAAAAAAAATTATTTTATTATTGTTTTCCCTTGAAATCGGGCTTAGTGCTAACACTTGCATCTCGGAGAAAATGCAAGGAATTATTGCATTTAAATGGGTCTAAAATAAGTTAAATATTTGACTATTAAAATGAGGATAATTTGATTTATTTGTTATAACAGAAATTAAATAAAATGTCAAAATAATGTAAGTTAATTGTGTATTAAATATGATTTATTAAATATTAAGAGAAATGATATATAGAATGAAATTAATGGTTAATTTATTTGTATAAATTCATAATTACCAATAGTGAAGGTCAAAGGGGAGAAGGAAAAGGACGATTGTCATGACTTATTCTTATTCTTATTCATTTAGTTTTTTTTTTAATTTTTCTTTTACTAATCATTTTAAATATTAATTCACACAATATTATTTTGTTACTTCATAAGAATAATTAACTTGTTAACAACTTTTATCCATAATAAATAGTAGTGTTGATCACTTTACTAGATATATTCACTGTATTTAAAAAATAATCACTTGTGATAAGTTTTAACACAAGAAAGACAATCAAACTATTTTAAGGTGTTAAAACAAATATATGTGTAAATTTTGTTTTGGTGATTTCGTTTATTATTTTGTATTTTTAATTTATTCTAATTTAAAACGAAACATTATGTTATAAACACAAATTAGATAGTGAAATATTATTATTAATTACAAGCTATACATTCTTTCCAACAATAATAGTAGGTCACTCCCAGTCCCCATTCTCTTTAGGACTAGTTTGATAAGTATTTTTTTTGGGTTTTCCTAGTATAGACACTCATTTTTATTTAGTTAACCAGGCTAAAGGGATGAATCAAACATGACCTAACTTAAAATGAGATTTTTCAAAAAAAACCTAACATTAGAAGCACAACCTGCCCGTCTGCCTATCTCGTGCTTGTATCGTGTAAACCCAAGACCCGATTGAGATAATATCGTATCGTGTCTTGGGTTGACAGGATACAAGCACGAAACAATACGATATTTGTACGGAACAACACGATACAATATTATCTCACTCGGGTCTTGGGTTGACACGATACAAGCACGAAACAATACGGTCACAACACGATTATGAGTTTATACGATCGAAGCACGGTTACGAGTTGACACGGACACGACACAAGTATAGACACGACACGAGTACGAGTATACATACGAAACGACATAAACACAATTAGTCAAATGACCTAAGCTTTTCACATTAACATTCACTAAACCTATTACATATCTATTCAATTAAAAAATTATTTAATTTCATAAATGTAATATTTATAATTAAAATTAAACACACTAAAATATAATATGAAAATAAAATATTAACTTAAATAATATAAATTAAAACAATATAATTCTCTTCGATATTATTTTATTAATTACTTATTAATTTTTTAATTATTTATAATTTCAATTATTATTAATATTTTAATTTTAATAATATAATAATATATATTTATAAATTTTATCCACATTTCCCACTTTCTTTCTCATTTTCATTCTCAAACTACCCACTTTTACATTAATATTATCAAATGACCACGTCTCTCTAATTATATTTACATTCTCATTAAATTTATAAATTATTTAATTTAATAATTGTAATATATATAATTAAAATAAAATATACTAAAATATTAAAATAAAATATAAATATTAAATAAATTATATGAATAGAAATTTGTGTCTCATAATAATTATCTCACATATTAATTTACATATTATTTTTAAAATTTTAAATTATTTTAAAATTTTAATTATTATTAAAACATTAAAATAAAATATATGATAATAATTTAATTTTAATAATATAATAATATTTTATAAGTTTTACTAACAATATAATTTAATATATATAAATAATTAACCTGAGTGTCAAGACAGATTGTGTTCACACGATAACAAAATCTAGTCGTAATAACACGAAACACAAATTTAAACACGAGTTAGTACGACACGAATAAACTCATGGACACGAATAACACGACACAAAATAGTCCGTGAATCATAATATTTTGAGTGGGTCAAGACACGATATGACACACATAAGATTTAGACACGACACAATACGACACGATTGAGAGTCTAAAACGACTTGTCCGAGTCGAATACAAACGTTTATGTATGATGCCCAGATCTAGCACCCATAAATGCTCCATAGATGAACACACATGCACAGGCCCTAGGCACTTGTGGGTTCCATTAGCTGGACTGAGTTCGTTAGTTATTGGCTCGGGCAGCATTAGGGCATCGTGTCTCCAATTTGGGGTTGAGCAGTTCGACTCCAAAACTAGGGTGGGAAAGAGGAACGTGACCAGTTATTTTAACTAGCATTACGTGGTTTAGACCCTAGTATCTGGCCTGGGAACCGTTGGGGTTATACAAATTCAGGACAATTGGAATTGGGTCTTGAGTTTCCTTCTACCCGTCTTCTTGATGTTTGTTTCAATGGTATTTTTCGTAAGAGGAGAAAAATACTATTTACATTAAAAAAAGAACGTTCCAGCATCTTTTGTGGAGTTATCCAAGCATTTTAGGTTGCTTGGATGAATCGAAAATTAAGACTTCTCCCAACTACTGCCTACTACGATCCGCCCATGGGAGACACTCATTCGTCGTCGTCGTCACATAGTCTTACGTACCATTTGAGGTAACATTAAGTTAATTTATAAATTATATATATATACAAAATTTTGAGACTAAATTTTTAGTTGTTATAGAAGTTTATTAATTATTGGATGAATAAATTAACCAAATGTTATAGGTTTATGAATTTTTAGTTGTTATATCCTAGAGTTGGGCAATGAGTTAGCTAAATACGAACCGACACGATCCAACACGATATTTGTAAGGAATGACACGATACGATATTATCTCACTCGGGTCTTGGGTTGACACGATACAAGCACGAGACGACACGGTCACGACACAATTATCTTGAGTTTATACGATCGAAACACGATTACGATTCGACACGGACACGACACGAGTATAGACACGACACGAGCACGAATATACACACGAAACGACATAAACACAATTAGTCAAATGACCTAAACTACCCACTTTATCATTCTCTAAACCTATTACATTTTTATTCAATTAAGAAATTATTTAATTTCATAAATGTAATATTTATAATTAAAATTAAACACACTAAAATATAATATTAATATAAAATATTAACTTAAATAATATAAATTAAAATAAAATATAAATAAAAAATAAATTATATGAATAAAAATGTGAGTCTATTAATAATTCTCTTCCATATTATTTTATTAATTACATATTAATTTTTTAATTATTTATAATTTCAATTATTATTAATACATTAAATAATAAATATATGATAATAATTTTAATTTTAATTTTAATAATATAATAATATATATTTATAAATTTTACCCACCTTTCCCACTTTCTTTCCGATTTTCTTTCTCAAACTACCCGTTTTTACCTTAATATTATCAAATGACAACGTCTCTCTAATTATATTTACATTCTTATTAAATTTAAAATTATTTAATTTTATAAATGCAATATATATAATTAAAATAAAATATACTAAAATATTAAAATAAAATATAAATATTAAATAAATTATATGAATAGAAATTTGAGTCTCATAATAATTATCTCACATATTCCTTTTATTAATTTACATATTATTTTTAAAATTTTAAATTATTTTAAAATGTTAATTATTATTAAAACATTCAAACAAAATATATGATAATAATTTAACTTTAATAATATAATAATATTTTATAAGTTTTACTAACAATATATTTTAATATATATAAATAAATAAATAATTAACATGAGTGTCAAGACACAAGATTGTGTTGACACGATAACAAAATCTAGTCGGAATAACACGAAACACGTATTTAAACACGAGTTAGTACGACACGAATAAACTCGTGGACACAAATAACACGACACGAAAAAGTCTGTGAATCATAATATTTTGAGTGGGTGAAGACACGATACGACACACATAAGATTTAAACACGATACGACATGACATGATTAAGAGTCTAACACGACTTGCCCGAGTCGAATACGAACGTTTATGTACGATGCCCAACTTTAGATAGTCTGCTCCTTGTACTTGTCACCCACCCGCGCTCTAATCAAACATCAATTTTAAGTTATATCGTATTTGATTCATCTATTGGCAATAGGTGTTATTATTTTTTTTTAATTCTTGTAAAAATATTTAAACTAATATTGTTATTAATGTATTTATTTATTTAGTTTTGTTAATCTATCTAATTATATATATTTATATTTTATTTAAATTATCCATAATTTAATTAATTTAGAATTCATATGAAGCCGCTTTTAAATTAATTACTTATTTTTAATCCCGCGCAATGAGCTTGTATATAAATTTTATAAAATAATTCCAATGACTCGAGATTTATTTTAAATTATAAAATGACGGATAAAAATGAGTGACAATATGAGGAAAAATCCAAAAAAATTACTTATCAAACAAGCTCTAAGAGACTGTAAGTTATAATTAACAATATTTGTGTTCGGTAATGATAACATAATGTTTTGTTTTAATGAGTCCATATAAATAAATGCTGAAGGTATATGATTAATTAAGATAATGGATAATAAAATAAATAATAATATGAAGAAAATAAAAATTAAACAAGGTTCTCTAAGCCAAAAATTATAAGGTTATATTTTACCTCACTTACTCCATTAATCAAATACATTATTATATGTTAATACTCTTTAATCTTTTTTAATAATTTTTTTACACTTATTCAAAATTTAACTTATCGTTATTTTTTAAATAATTAATTTTTTGTTATCTTAATTAATTAATTTTATTAAATTTAATTTATATGTCTTCCTTAATTATTTATGTTGTTAATAGAACGAATTATTAGGATATAAATTTTAATACCAAATATAATTAAATATAAATTTATTGATATATTTATTTTTATCCAAAATACAACTTACATTAAATAAATATATAGATTAAAAATATACAATAATAATAAAACAAAAAATAAAAGTGAAATTAAGACTAAACAAACGTTACCATATTCATTTAATCAACCATCAGATTTAGAACCTTTTTTTTTCTTTCCTCTTTTGATTAGATATTCTGCTACTAATATGCTTCCTGTCATTATCCTTGTTTCCATTAATCAAAATAGAGCTGGCAATGGGTTAACTAAATATGAATCGACATGATCCAACACGATATTTGTACGGAACACCACGATACGATATTATCTCACTCGGGTCTTAGATTGACACGATACAAGCACGAGATGACACCTTCACGACACGATTATGAGTTTATACGATCGAAACATGGTTACGAGTCGACACGGACACGACACAAGTATAAACACGACGCGAGCACAAGTATACACACGAAACGATATAAACACAATTAGTAAAATGACCATTAACATTCTCTAAACCTATTACATTTTTATTCAATTAATAAATTATTTAATTTCATATTGTAATATTTATAATTAAAATTAAACACACTAAAATATAATATTAAAATAAAATATTAACTTAAATAATATAAATTAAAATAAAATATAAATAAAAATAAATTATATGAATAAAAATGTGAGTTTATTAATCATTCTCTTAGATATTATTTTATTAATTACTTATTAATTTTTTTAATTATTTATAATTTTAATTATTATTAATACATTAAATAATAAATATATATGATAATAATTTTAATTTTAATAATATAATAATATATATTTATAAACTTTACCCACATTTCCCACTCTCTCCCATTTTCTTTCTAAAACTACCCACTTTTACATTAAAATTATCAAATGGACACATCTCTCTAAATATATTTACATTTTCATTAAATTTATAAATTATTTAATTTTATAAATGTAATATATATATATATATATAATTAAAATTAAATATACTAAAATATTAAAATAAAATATAAATATTAAATAAATTATATAAATAAAAATTTGAGTCTCATAATAATTATCTCACATATTACTTTTATTAGTTTTCATATTATTTTTAAATGACCCAATGGACTGGGAGTGATATATTATACTTGTTGGAAAGAGAGTATAAATTTTAAATAATAATATTTCAGTCATCTAATTTGTGTTTGTGTAAGGATAACATAAAGTTTTGTTTTAATTTAGAATATAACTAAAAATACAAAATAATAAACGAAAACAACAAAATAAAATTTATATGTATTTGTTTAACACCTTAAAATAGTTTTGATAGTATTTCTTGTGTTAAAAACTTATCATGAGTCACTATTTTTCAGATGTAGTATTTCTTGTGTTAAAAACTTATCATAAGTGACTATCTTTCAAATGTAGAGACAAAAGCGTTGATAGTTGGAGGAGGAAGAGATGATACTCTTATATTTTTCGGTTTTATATTAGATGTTTAGAGAATATATAATTGCTTTGGCTCAAAAGTATGATTGAATAAAATGAGATTGTTGTTGAATTAATGTGTTAATATAGGTAATTATTGACTCATTTTTTATTCACATGTCTTATGCATGTAATGTAATGAATTCATATTTTCATTAAAGTTTTGTATGTGTGTCAACAAGTTTAAAAATATTTATGGTTCAAAGAAATATGATCATTTGTTGTTTAAATTGTCTACTTTACTAGTATGCTCCTTTTTTAAAAGTTTATGTATTTTTAGGTGAATCTATCTCATTTGTGAGAATATCAAGGAAATGCAAAGTTTGGAAGAAGAAGATGAATTGTTTAAAAAAAAGTCTGGTGAAAATTTGATCTATAAATTAGTATTATTTTTTTTCTTCTAATTTTAATTTTATTAGTATTTTTTATTTTGTTTAATTTTTTTTAGCTATAATTTTTCCAATTTAAATTATTGTGCTTGATTGGAGTTAGTTATAAAAAGAGTTATTGTTGATTATAAGTTTGTTTTGTTTAGACTAAATCATTCTTATGTATTAGTTTAATTTGTATAATCAAAACTATTTTGATTTATCATTTCTATAAAGTAGTTTAGCTACTTGATTTATAACCGTATTCTTCTTTTTAGATTAAGCACATTAAACCTACTTTTTCACCTCAAAAATTGTAATAACTTTTAATCTAAAAGGTTTGACATCAAAATTTCCATAATGAATCAAAAGTTTCAATACCCATATTTTTGAACAGGAAGAATGTATAAAGAATGAGGATAATTTGATTTATTTGTTATAACAGAAATTAAATAAAATGTCAAAATAATGTAAGTTAATTGTGTATTAAATATGATTTATTAAATATTAAGAGAAATGATATATAGAATGAAATTAATGGTTAATTTATTTGTATAAATTCATAATTACCAATAGTGAAGGTCAAAGGGGAGAAGGAAAAGGACGATTGTCATGACTTATTCTTATTCTTATTCATTTAGTTTTTTTTTTTAATTTTTCTTTTACTAATCATTTTAAATATTAATTCACACAATATTATTTTGTTACTTCATAAGAATAATTAACTTGTTAACAACTTTTATCCATAATAAATAGTAGTGTTGATCACTTTACTAGATATATTCACTGTATTTAAAAAATAATCACTTGTGATAAGTTTTAACACAAGAAAGACAATCAAACTATTTTAAGGTGTTAAAACAAATATATGTGTAAATTTTGTTTTGGTGATTTCGTTTATTATTTTGTATTTTTAATTTATTCTAATTTAAAACGAAACATTATGTTATAAACACAAATTAGATAGTGAAATATTATTAATTACAAGCTATACTTTCTTTCCAACAATAATAGTAGGTCACTCCCAGTCCCCATTCTCTTTAGGACTAGTTTGATAAGTATTTTTTTTGGGTTTTCCTAGTATAGACACTCATTTTTATTTAGTTAACCAGGCTAAAGGGATGAATCAAACATGACCTAACTTAAAATGAGATTTTTCAAAAAAAACCTAACATTAGAAGCACAACCTGCCCGTCTGCCTATCTCGTGCTTGTATCGTGTAAACCCAAGACCCGATTGAGATAATATCGTATCGTGTCTTGGGTTGACAGGATACAAGCACGAAACAATACGATATTTGTACGGAACAACACGATACAATATTATCTCACTCGAGTCTTGGGTTGACACGATACAAGCACGAAACAATACGGTCACAACACGATTATGAGTTTATACGATCGAAGCACGGTTACGAGTTGACACGGACACGACACAAGTATAGACACGACACGAGTACGAGTATACACACGAAACGACATAAACACAATTAGTCAAATAACCTAAACTATCCACATTAACATTCTCTAAACCTATTACATTTCTATTCAATTAAAAAATTATTTAATTTCATAAATGTAATATTTATAATTAAAATTAAACACACTAAAATATAATATGAAAATAAAATATTAACTTAAATAATATAAATTAAAATAATATAAAATAAAATAATATAATTCTCTTCGATATTATTTTATTAATTACTTATTAATTTTTTAATTATTTATAATTTCAATTATTATTAATATTTTAATTTTAATAATATAATAATATATATTTATAAATTTTACCCACCTTTCCCACTTTCTTTCCCATTTTCTTTCTTAAACTACCCATTTTTACATTAATATTATCAAATGACCACGTCTCTCTACTTATATTTACATTATCATTAAATTTATAAATTATTTAATTTTATAAATGTAATATATATAATTAAAATAAAATATACTAAAATATTAAAATAAAATATAAATATTAAATAAATTATATGAATAAAAATTTGTGTCTCATAATAATTATCTCACATATTAATTTACATATTATTTTTAAAATTTTAAATTATTTTAAAATTTCAATTATTATTTAAACATTAAAACCAAATATATGATAATAATTTAACTTTAATAATATAATAATATTTTATAAGTTTTACTAACAATATAATTTAATATATATAAATAATTCACCTGAGTGTCAAGACACGGTTTTGTTGACACGATAACCAAATCTAGTCGTAATAACACGAAACACAAATTTAAACACGAGTTAGTACGACACGAATAAACTAATGGACACGAATAACACGACACAAAATAGTCCGTGAATCATAATATTTTGAGTGGGTCAAGACACGATACGACACACATAAGATTTAGACACGACATAATACGACACGATTGGGAGTCTAAAACGACTTGTCCGAGTCGAATACGAACGTTTATCTACGATGCCCAGATCTAGCACCCATTAATGCTCCGGAGAAGATGAACACACATTGCACATGCCCTAGGCACTTGTGGGTTCTATTAGCTGGACTGAGTTCGTTAGTTATTGGCTCGGGCAGCATTAGGGCGTTGTGTTTCCAATTTGGGGTCGAGAAGTTCGAATCCAAAACTAGGGTGGGAAAGAGGAACGTGACCATTTATTTTAACTGCCATTACGTGGTTTGGACCCTAGTATCTGGTCTGGGAACCGTTGGGGTTATACAAATTCAAGACAATGGGAATTGGGTCTTGGGTTTCCTTCTACCCGTCTTCTAGATGTTTGTTTCAATAGTATTTTTCGTAAGAGGAGAAAAATACTATTTACATTCAAAAAAGAATGTTCCAGCATCTTTTGTGGAGTTATCCAAGCATTTTAGGCTGCTTGGATGAATAGAAAATTAAGACTTCTCCCAACTACCGCCTACTACGATCCGCCCATGGGAGACACTCCGTCGTCATTGTCACATAGTCATACGTACCATTTGAGGTAACATGAAGTTAATTTATAAATTATATATATATATACAAAATTTTGAGACTAAATTTTTAGTTGTTATAGAAGTTTATTAATTATTGGATGAATAAATTAACCAAATGTTATAGGTTTATGAATTTTTAGTTGTTATATCCTAGAGCTGGGCAATGAGTTAGCTAAATACGAACCGAACCGATCCAACACGATATTTGTACGGAACGACAAGATACGATATTATCTCACTTGGAACTTGGGTTGACACGATACAAGCACGAGACGACACGGTCACGACAAGATTATGAATTTATACGATCGAAACACGGTTACGATTCGACACGGACACGACACGAGCACGAATATACACACGAAACGACATAAACACAATTAGTCAAATGACCTAAAGCTACCCACTTTAACATTCTCTAAACCTATTACATTTTTATTCAATTAAGAAATTATTTAATTTCATAAATGTAATATTTATAATTAAAATTAAACACACTAAAATATAATATTAATATAAAATATTAACTTAAATAATATAAATAAAAATAAAATATAAATAAAAAATAAATTATATGAATAAAAATGTGAGTCTATTAATAATTCTCTTCGATATTATTTTATTAATTACATATTATTTTATTAATTATTTATAATTTCAATTATTATTAATACATTAAATAATAAATATATGATAATAATTTTAATTTTAATTTTAATAATATAATAATATATATTTATAAATTTTACCCACCTTTCCCATTTTCTTTCCCTTTTCTTTCTCAAACTACCCATTTTTACATTAATATTATCAAATGACCACGTCTCTCTAATTATATTTACATTCTCATTAAATTTATAAATTATTTAATTTTATAAATGTAATATATATAATTAAAATAAAATATACTAAAATATTAAAATAAAATATAAATATTAAATAAATTATATGAATAGAAATTTGTGTCTCATAATAATTATCTCACATATTAATTTACATATTATTTTTAAAATTTTAAATTATTTTAAAATTTTAATTATTATTAAAACATTAAAACAAAATATATGATAATAATTTAACTTTAATAATATAATAATATTTTATAAGTTTTACTAATAATATAATTTAATATATATAAATAATTAACCTGAGACACGGTTGTGTTGACATGATAACCAAATCTAGTCGTAATAACACGAAACACAAATTTAAACACGAGTTAGTACGACACGAATAAACTCACAGGCACGAATAACACGACACAAAATAGTCCGTGAATCATAATATTTTGAGTGGGTCAAGACACGATACGACACACATAAGATTTAGACACGACACAATACGACACAAATGAGAGTCTAAAACGACTTGTCCGAGTTGAATACGAACGTTTATGTACGATTCCCAGATCTATCACCCATAAATGCTCCGGAGAGGATGAACACACATGCACATGCCTTAGGCACTTGTGGCTTCTATTAGCTGGACTGAATTCGTTAGTTATTGGCTTGGACAGAATTAGGGCGTCGTGTCTCCAATTTGGGGTCGAGCAGTTCGACTCCAAAACTAGGGTGGAAAAGAGGAACGTGACTAGTTATTTTAACTGGCATTACGTGGTTTGGACCCTAGTATCCGGTCTGGGAACCGTTGGGGTTATACAAATTTGGGACAATGGGAATTGGGTCTTGGGTTTCCTTCTACCCGTCTTTTTGATGTTTGTTTCAATAGTATTTTTCGTAAGAGGAGAACAATACTATTTACATTCAAAAAAAGAATGTTCCAGCAACTTTTGTGGAGTTATCCAAGCATTTTAGGCTGCTTGGATGAATCGAAAATTAAGACTTCTCCCAACTACCGCCTACTACGATATGCCCATGGGAGACACTCCGTCGTCGTCGTCACATAGTCCTACGTACCATTTGAGGTAACATGAAGTTAATTTATAAATTATATATATATATATATATATACAAAATTTTGAGATTAAATTTTTAGTTGTTATAGAAGTTTATTAATTATTGAATGAATAAATTAACCAAATATTATAGGTTTATGAATTTTTAGTTGTTATATCCTAGAGCTGGGCAATGAGTTAGCTAAATACGAACCGACACGATCCAACACGATATTTGTACGGAACGACACGATACTATATTATCTCACTCGGATCTTGGGTTGACACGATACAAGCACGAGATGACACGGTCACGACACGATTATGAGTTTATACGATCGAAACACGGTTACGATTCGACATGGACATGACACGAGTATAGACACGACACGAGCACGAATATACACACGAAACGACATAAACATAATTAGTCAAATGACCTAAGCTACCCACTTTAACATTCTCTAAACCTATTACATTTTTATTCAATTAAGAAATTATTTAATTTCATAAATTTAATATTTATAATTAAAATTAAACACACTAAAATATAATATTAATATAAAATATTAACTTAAATAATATAAATTAAAATAAAATATAAATAAAAAATAAATTATATGAATAAAAATTTGAGTTTATTAATAATTCTCTTCGATATTATTTTATTAATTACATATTAATTTTTTAATTATTTATAATTTCAATTATTATTAATACATTAAATAATAAATATATGATAATAATTTTAATTTTAATTTTAATAATATAATAATATAAATTTATAAATTTTACCCACCTTTCCCATTTTCTTTCTCCAACTACCCACTTTTACATTAATATTATCAAATGACCACGTCTCTCTAATTATATTTACATTCTAATTAAATTTAAAATTATTTAATTTTATAAATGTAATATATATAATTAAAATAAAATATACTAAAATATTAAAATAAAATATAAATATTAAATAAATTATATGAATAGAAATTTGAGTCTCATAATAATTATCTCACATATTACTTTTATTAATTACATATTATTTTTAAGATTTTAAAATTTTAATTATTATTAAAACATTCAAACAAAATATATGATAATAATTTAACTTTGATAATATAATAATATTTTATAAGTTTTACTAACAATATAATTTAATATATATAAATAAATAATTAATTAACATGAGTGTCAAGACACACGATTGTGTTGACACGATAACAAAATCTTGTCGGAATAACACGAAACACGTATGTAAACACGAGTTAGTATGACACGAATAAACTCGTGGACACGAATAACACGACACGAAAGAGTATGTGAATCATAATACTTTGAGTGGGTCAAGACACGATACGACACACATAAGATTTAGACACGATACGACACGACATGATTAAGAATCTAACACGACTTGCCCGAGTCGAATACGAACGTTTATGTACGATACCCAACTCTAGATAGTCTTCTCCTTGTCCTTGTCAACCACCCGCGCTCTAATCAAACATCAATTTTAAGTTATATCATGTTTGATTCATCATTTGGCAATAGGTGTTATTATTATTTTTTTAATTCTTGTAAAAATATTTAAACTAATATTGTTATTAAAAGTATTTATTTATTTAGTTTTGTTAATCAATCTAATTACATATATTTATATTTTATTTAAATTATCCATAATTTAATTAATTTAGAATTCATATGAAGCCGCCTTTAAATTAATTACTTATTTTTAATCCCGCGCAATGAGCTTGTATATAAATTTTATAAAATAACTCCAATTACTCGAGATTTATTTTAAATTATAAAATGACGGATAAAAATGAGTGACAATACGAGGAAAAATCTAAAAAAATTACTTATCAAACAAGTTCTAAGAGGACTGTCAATGACATTATTCTTGTGACATTATTCTTGTTTGAAAGAGACTGTAAGTTATAATTAACAATATTTGTGTTCGGTAATGATACCATAATGTTTTTTTTTAATGAGTTCATATAAATAAATGCCGAAGGTATATGATTAATTAAGATAATGGATAATAAAATAAATAATAATATGAAGAAAATAAAAATTAAACAAGGTACTCTAAGCCAAAAATTATAAGGTTATATTTTACCTCACTTACTCCATTAATCAAATACATTATTATATGTTAATACTTTTTAATCTTTTTTAATAATTTCTTTACACTTATTCAAAAGTATAACTTATCGTTATTTTTCAAATAATTAATTTGTTGTTATCTTAATTAATTAATTTTATTAAATTTAATTTATATGTCTTCCTTAATTATTTATGTTGTTAATAGAACGAATTATTATTATTAGGATATAAATTTTAATACCAAATATAATTAAATATAAATTTATTGATATATTTATTTTTATCCAAAATACAACTTTCATTAAATATATATATAGATTAAAAATATACGATAATAATAAAACTAAAAATAAAAGTGGAATTAAGACTAAACAAACACTACCATATTCATTTAATCAACCATCAGATTTAGAACTTTTTTTTCTTTCCTCTTTTGATGAGATATTCTGCTACTAATCTGCTTCCTGTCATTGTCCTTGTTTCCATTAATCAAAATAGAGTTGGGCAATGGGTTAGCTAAATATGAATCGACACGATCCAGCACGATATTTGTACGGAACGATACGATACGATATTACCTCACTCGAGTCTTAGGTTGACACGATACAAGCACACGAGATGACACGGTCACGACACGATTATGAGTTTATACGATCGAAACATGGTTACGAGTCGACACGGACACGACACAAGTATAAACACGACACGAGCACAAGTATACACACGAAACGATATAAACACAATTAGTCAAATAACCATTAACATTCTCTAAACCTATTACATTTTTATTCAATTAATAAATTATTTAATTTCATATTGTAATATTTATAATTAAAATTAACCACACTAAAATAAAATATTAAAATAAAATATTAACTTAAATAATATAAATTAAAATAAAATAAAAATAAAAATAAATTATATGAATAAAAATGTGAGTTTATTAATAATTCTCATAGATATTATTTTATTAATTACTTATTAATTTTTTTAATTATTTATAATTTCAATTATTATTAATACATTAAATAATAAATATATATGATAATAATTTTAATTTTAATAATATAATAATATATATTTATAAACTTTACCCACCTTTCTCACTTTCTCTCTCATTTTCTTTCTAAAACTACTCATTTTTACATTAACATTATCAAATGGACACATCTCTCTAAATATATTTACATTTTCATTAAATTTATACATTATTTAATTTTATAAATGTAATATATATATAATTAAAATTAAATATACTAAAATATTAAAATAAAATATAAATATAAATATTAAATAAATTATATGAATAGAAATTTGAGTCTCATAATAATTATCTCACATATTACTTTTATTAGTTTACATATTATTTTTAAATGAGCCCAAGGGACTGGGAGTGATATATTATACTTGTTTGAAAAAGAATATAAATTTTAAATAATAATATTCCAGTCATCTAATTTGTGTTTGTGTAAGGATAACATAAAATTTTGTTTTAATTTAGAATATAACTAAAAATACAAAATAATAACGAAAACAACAAAATAAAATATACATATATTTGTTTAACACCTTAAAATAGTTTGATAGTATTTCTTGTGTTAAAAACTGATCATAAGTGACTATTTTTTAAATGTAGTATTTCTTGTGTTAAAAACTTATCATAAGTGACTATCTTTCAAATGTAGAGACAAAAGCATTGCTAGTTGATAGTTGGAGGAGGAAGAGATGATACTTATATTTTTCTGTTTTATATTAGATGTTTAGAGAATATATAATTGATTTGGCTAAAAAGTATGATTGAATAAAATGAGATTGTTGTTGAATTAATGTGTTAATATAGGTAATTATTGACCCATTTTTTATTCACATGTCTTATGAATGTAATGTAATGAATTCATATTTTCATTAAAGTTTTGTATGTGTGTCAACAAGTTTAAAAATATTTATGGTTCAAAGAAATATGATCATTTGTTGTTTAAATTGTCTACTTTACTAGTATGCTCATTTTTTTAAAGTTTATGTATTTTTAGGTGAATCTATCTCAATTGTGAGAATAACAAGAAAATGCAAAGTTTGGAAGAAGAAGATGAATTGTTTAAAAAAAAGTCTGGTGAAAATTTAATCTATAAATTAATATTATTTTTTTTCTTCTAATTTTAATTTTATTAGTATTTTTCATTTTGTTTAATTTTTTTTTAGCTATAATTTTTCCAATTTAAATTATTGTACTTGATTGGAGTTAGCTATAAAAAGAGTTATTGTTGATTATAAGTTTGTTTTATTTAGACTAAATCATTCTTGTGTATTAGTTTAATTTGTATAATCAAAACTATTTTGATTTATCATTTCTATAAAGTAGTTTAGCTACTTGATTTATAACCGTATTTTTCTTTTTAGATTAAGCACATTAAACATATTTTTTCACCTAAAAAATTGTAATAACTTTTAATCTAAAAGGTTTGACATCAAAATTTCCATAGAATGAATCAAAAGTTTCAATACCCATATTTTTTAACAGGAAGAATATATACATGAAAGAATGTGACATTGTTATAACTATGTTAAAATTTAATTTGATTTTTTTTTTCTGATGGGTGAACCTAATTTGAGCTTGTTCTCATAATGTTTTTTGCGCGATATTTTTATTGGTGTAGATATGTGGCAGATTGAAGTGTTTTCTCTTGTATGTGTTAAACATGTATTTAAACCACCATAACATTTTTCGGAGTATTCTTGACTCATTATCGTCTCTTCAAAGCTTAATCAATATGTGAGTAACATAATTATAATATTTGTATCCCTGAAATGAAATCTAATATATAAATTATGGGCCATCTTTAATCTTATTATGCGGTTAGACAAACACATTTTCCAGATGTTCATTGAACTATTATGTAATTTTTTGCAATCATCTTGGATCCAATAATATCAGGTTAAATGTCAAATGTTTCTCTACATCATGTCTATGTTTAATTTTATTGTGAGATTTTATTAAGAGAGATTGATATAATTATATAGGTATATACTCATATGCTATGTTTGGTATGGGATACTAGACTGTATAACTTATCTACACTAAATTACAATAACTGTTTGGTTTATTAATTTTTATGTAAACAGTATTATTTAAGTATTATTTATACCTTGAATATAGTATAACATAATACCTACCCATACCTGTTACAAAATGTATAAACATTTATAAATTTTTAGAATCCTCCTTTATCTTTTAATTTTAAAAAATTATTAAAATTTTAAATTTTTATTTATTATATTTTAAAATATAATAATAATAATAATAAACTATAACTAATATTTATTTATATTTATATGTGTTTAATTTTCTAATTTAAATAATAATAATAAATGTGCAATTAAATAAATTTTTTTATCTCCTTAAAAAAAATATTATTTTAAGTATAATTAACAAATAATTTTAATCACAAATATAAATTTATTATAATTTTAATTTCTTTAATTTTAAAATATAATAATAAACTATAACTAAATATTATTATTATTATTATTAATTAATACAATTTATATCTATATAATTTATTTTTGAAACTAAATATAATTATATATTCTAGTTTCAAATATTATTTTATAAAATTGTTATTATTATTATTATTTTCTAAAGCAATTAATATTTTTTTAAATATAAAAATATTTATAATAATACACCGATTTTAAAATTAATTATTAAATATTAATTAATATTTAAATATGTTTTATTTATATAATTATATAAGTTAAATTATATATAAAATAATGTAAATCATAAAATTATTTATTTAAAAAATATATTTATAAAATGATTAAATATTTGTTTTATTAATTTCAATATAATTAATAATACACATTACATATAAGGTAAATATTAAAATAATAATTAAAAATAATTTATATAAAGATAAAATGGTCTTTTACATTTCTTACTCATTTCTTATACTACCAACAAAACAAAATATAATAAAATCTATATAATTTATACCTCTTTTATATTCCAACCAAACAGTAACTTATATAATTTATACTTTTTAATACCTCCTACAATCTATATCCTCTATAACTTATACCTATATAATTAGTATATTTTTTGTATTTTCTGTAAATGAAGGTACGTGTTAATAACTTGAAGGTCTGTATCTATCTAATCATGGTTCAAAATTATTATTTGTTGGTATTTGATATCGAGTTAATGTCTGCCTATTCATTTTGAGGCTAGTAAAATACAAGATCTTGAAGGATAATCGTGGCTCTAAAGGTGTCAAACTCTTTTGATTTTATCATCCCATACTTGTGAGGTGGTTCCAATGGAATTTATAATGTATTGTTTTTCTTATGCAGCCTTATTTGGGACAACAATTTATCATGAACAATATAAAACACCTTTAGTAATCTCAATAACTTGACAAATTTGTAAATGTTAATGCTTAAGTTGTGATTATTCATTTTTGGAGGTTTTCATAAATCATAAGTTTTTAGTATTTTAAAGAGATGATTTATAAATGATTGGTAAAAGAGAATTTAAAAAAACTAAATGAGCCAACTCTTTTAAATGTACAAAATAAATATCATAATATTGGTAATTGTGAATTTATACAAATCATCTCTTGCATATATCATTTCTCTTAATGTTTAATAAATCATATTTAATACACAATTAACATACATTATTTTGATATTTTATTTAATTCTTGTTTAATAGTCAAATATTTAACTTATTTCAGACCAATTTAAATGCAATACTTCAATATGTAAGTAGTAACGCGAAGCCAGGTTTTAAGGGAAAACAATAGTAAAATAAAAAAAAAAATTATTTTGTTTAAGTCAAATAAAATATTTAAAATTATAACATCTAATCTTTAATTTAAAATAAATTATTTAATAAACAATTCCTATAAAAAAATCTTATTATATAGTTATTACTTTTTCATGTGAGACACAGCTCATTATTTTAATTTTATTTTTAGATTAAGATTTTTTTATTTTCTTCCATTTTATTACATGTAGTTCTCTTTTAATTACTAGTTGTATAATTAAGGTTCTCACAATGATGAATGAAAGAAAAATAAAATAAGGATTTTATATTTTTCCTATTTAATTAAACATGTCATAAATATAAATTATTTTCACACTCTTAAATATTAATAGTCACTATACATTAATTATTATTATTATATTTTTTCTTTAAATGAGATAAAATCTTAAATTTATATCTTTCATTTTTTTAATTAAAGTTTATTATTTATAAAAACAATTAACAGCGTATTCCCACATTTTAAATTTAAAAGTATTAATAAAAATAGAACCTGAAATTTGTATTTTTATTACAACATAAAAAAAAATTAATTATATTTACTGGGTGTGCAAAAATTTTAACTTGGTATCTAGGAATATAAAAAAAAGGTGGTGGTGATTGATTTGAAAAGTGGCTAACATGAACATGGAGAATTTAAATAAAAAATATACTGAACATAATATTATTAATTTAATAAAATATATTATTGTAAAAAAAAAGTCTATATGTCTATTGTGTGGGGGTAAAACAATTAGTTGGAACTTTATCTCTCTGTGTACAGAATATTGACGTTCGTTGCGAAACTAAAACTAAGGTGTGATGTTGTTATGTTTGTATAATAATCTTTTGAGATTCAGTATTAAACTTGATGATTGTGTTTGTTTCGGGATAATGTTTTTTTTTATGATTATGTTTGTTTTAGAATAATGTTTTTGTTACGGTTGTTGCATCTATTCAGTTTCGTACTTTGACAAACCAAGCTATGACTTTCTACACAGCACAAATTCAGGCCTATATTTTTATTGTAAGGCTGAAAGAGGGTGCTACATAACTTTTTTTGTATAAGTAATATATTCTTATTAAAAATTACCATCCTTGTTTCTGTATGAATTTCATTTATTAGAGCTAGTGAGGTGAAATTGGGTTCTGAATTTAAACAAAAGAATGAGATAATTGAATCTGTTGAAAGAGAACTTGCCAAGGTAATAACATTATCTTATTTCAAGAAAAATAAAAGTTATATGGCTGAACCATGCTTTTCTTTTCCATTTTTACGGGTATGAAATTGTTCAAACTTTAATTGTCGATATTGAGTCGGATGCACAGGTGAAGAGGGCAACGAACGAGATAAATGTAGGTGAATATTCACGGTTGTTATTGATAATTGATTTAATTGGTTATATTTTTTTAGTCTATATTGAAAATCAGAGTTTTATCCCAATCACTATTTAATTAGAAAATTATCAAAGTTAAACTGAAAATAACTTTTTTTTGTTTGCGTTTGTTATATGATTTTGTGGATTACGAGCATAATTATAATATGGTTTTAGTAACTTTATTTTAATTTATTTTATCATCAAACTATTTTTTATCATGGTCCAAATTATAGGTTAAACTTGTATTTCATTTGGTATAGACTTTCTCTATATCATGATTATATTATTTGTTAAATTATGATCCATTTTTTTTAAATTTGTGATATTTTTAAATTATCATATTTTGGTATACAAATTATATTTCTTAACATATTGTTTCATTTGTATATATAGATTTTTTAATACTTTTTTCTTGATCATGATAAACATTAAATGTGTATATGAAACAAACACAACCCTAGACTTAGGGTAGCTGCGACTGAAAAGGCGGAAGCGGAGAAAATACTGCAAATAAAACGAGCTGAAGGAGAAAAAAAATCGAAGTAATTTAAGGTTTTTTTTCTTTATAATCTTTGTAAAGTATGATTAACCGATAATTTTCGATAAAATAATTTGATTTATTTATCACAGGTCCTTCTCTCACGTTATGGCAACAAATTGTTGTTATTCTCCCTTTTAAAAAATTCTCTAAAATTGGGTTGGGTAACCCTAAAAATTATTATATATTCATAAATTTAATATTTTTTATTAATAAAAAAAATTCATAAAAATTATAATAATTTTTTTTAGGAAAAAAGACTTAAGCGTCATTTCATTAAAAATTCCCAAAAATAGAAAAAAAAATCACGAGTTTAAGAGATCATTCTAGACAGATCTAGAATGATTTTGAAGTCGTAACATTCTGAATAAAATCTAAAAAGCTAAAAACATAAATGAATTATCTGATTACAATTCTTTCAATTCTAGTGAGTTTAAAAAACGGTAAATTTCAGTTCTTACAGATATTACAGTTATGCTCCGTGCTTGGAATTTTTGTCCACGTTCCCGCGAGGGCGCTGCAATCCGATACAATATATTTCCATAACTCTTCAACTCTCCTGCGGGTTCTGCCATATACCCTTGTATTTCGTTCTTGCCAAATGTTATACACCACTGCTCCAAAGCCGCACTTGAACACGCTTGTTGCAAATTTATTTCCCTTGACTTTGAGTAGTGTTGCATTTTTGATTTCATTCCATTCGCTCGGGAAACTGATCAACTCCAGGCTTTTATAGAATCTGTCCTAAAACTCTGAAGTAATACAGCAGCTCCCGAATAGGTGATCTATTGTTTCTTCATTTCCTCTACATAGAAGACAGCTCGTGTCAGGGATGCTCATATACTTGCTGATACGATCACGAGTGTTGAGTCATTCCCAGAAGGTGAGCCATAGAATGAACTGGTGTCTAGGGATAATCTTTGTTGACCATACAAGAGGAGCCCATTCTACTTTCTATGTTTTTTCCCGGGTTACCTCCCATATTTTCTTCGATACCAGCTTCCCATTGTCCTCAACATTCCATTCATGAATATCCGGTCTATCGTGTAGTTGAATGTTACTTATATGATCAAGTATCCTCTGTCCTTCTGGATTTCTTCTTAGGAGTGAGTCCCAATTCCCGTCTTTAATGTCTCTGATTTTCGCTTCTGTGCAGTCCCTTCTGATGCGGGTATTTTGAAACTCCTCCTTGTGGATGATAGGTTGGTTTTCAAACCAGGGATCGTGCCAAAATAGAGTGTCTTTCCTGTCCCCTAGCCGGATGTCATAAAGATCTACAATATCGCTTCTTAGTTTAAGAATCTTTTTTAGAGACCAGCTCATACCTTCATGAATTTTGCAGGTCCAGATGCTGGTTTCGTATTTCATAAACCTCGTATGCACTCATTTGATCCATAGTGACTCCTGATTGCACTCCAAAGCCCACAGATGTTTGAAGGTGAGAGCCTTATTCCACTCGATACAGTTCTTCAAGCCGATGCCTCCCTCGTCCTTCACTTTCCAGAGAGCGGTCCATTTGAGTTTTTTTCCTCCTCTTCCGCTACTGCCCCACATAAAGTTCCTCATTAGTGTATTGAGCTCCTTCATTACCTTCTTCGGAATGACCATTTGTTGCGCCCAGTAGCCAACTATGCCCATAACCACAGTTTTGATAAGTTCGATCCTCCCTGCATAAGAAAGCTTTTGATAAGTTCGATTCTTCATAAACCTTGTTTGATATTGGGTTTTTTCAAAAAAGACAAATGTTTTCAAATAATTCAGTTTGATGTAAAAAAATGTTTATTTTGATAAAATGACCAAACTATCCATAGTATTTAAAATTTAAAATGATTTTTGAAATGATAAAACAATTTGATTATCCCATATTTTATAATGTTATTACAAATATAGTAGAATTATATAAAAAAACCACGTCAAGCAAGTCCTATAGAAAGCTTAAGACAATAAGTTATGCCCGGTACATGCAAAATTGAAATTAGAACTGAAATTTGGGTCCAATTCCATATCCTTTGTTTGTTTTACCGATGGAATTGGATGTAGATGATTGTTTTAATTACATATTACATTTCATAATTGCAATTCTATAATTTGTAATTCTATTATTATTTTTGAAGAAATCATGGAATTTTAATTCCTAAGTGAAAATGATGGAGCTAAAATTTACAAAACAGTATACATTCAATTCCATTTGAATTATAATACTAATCTTTATTTTAAGTTGTTAACAAACAAAATATTTGGAATTGGACCCCTAATTTCAATCTCCTCCGAACTAAACATAGCCTTATGCACATTCAAACATAGCAAGGTTTTTGGTGAATAGATGTTGAAACTAAAATCCAGCTAGGCATTTCATATATTTGATGCTTGAATAAGAAGACCCATCTCTTTGATTTGAGTTTAATGGAGTAGATCCAAATTTCCTTCATTGCTTCTATCAATCTCATGCATTACAATCACAGGGTGAACCTTACATTTCAAGATTATGCATGCATATCCACTTGATGATCTCTCGTGAACATCACTGATATCTTTTTTGAGGGACCATTTCATTGTTACACTGAGAAGATTCAACAAAATATCTTAATTTATGTTGATATAATCAAGCTAGCCTCATCAGTGCGTTCATATGACTTGAAGCTTGTTTGGTTTGAAATATCCAAACTATTCAATTCTGACATTTGGAAACATTTTTAGATAATGTTTGGAAATAGAACTTTCTTAGACATGGATTATTATTTTTGGCAGTTCCCATCTGTATCCAGATTAAGATCATGATCTGAAAACAAAAAGTTTTTTCAAATTGGCTCCCATTAATTCTAAAATGTTATATATAATCCTTTCTGAAATATATGTATGTTTTGTTGCATACTGGCTGTGAATGATTGGAAATTGTTGAATCTTGTTTAGGATAATGGAAAAGCATTTAAAGGCCCTTACACCAAGGTATCTTGACACCAAGTTCATCAAGGTTGATGCTGAGGTCAGTATTCCCTATTATGCCCCAATTTAGAAACACTTAAAATTTCTTTGTCATTAAAATTTTGTTTCAAAACTATTTATTTTTTAATTTATAATACAAATGCAGAATGCACCATTTTTTGTTGCGAAACTTGCAATCAAGACATTGCCTTTTGTTATATTATTCCGGTTAGTCTCTTATTCATCATCATGCCTTTTGATCATACTCATCTATAAAAATAAAAATAAAAATTACAAAAAGAGATATGTTGATAGGCTGGTTGGGTTTCTTGATTTGGGCGAGAAAGACGATTTCTCAATGAATACACTTGCTGCTTTACTGATTAAGAAAGTTGGGAGTTATGTTTTTCTTTTTGTCTTTCACTCTGTTTGAAGGCTATTTGAAAATAATTTTTTGGTTATTGGTTTCGATGAGAAAATAAAAAGCAAATTTATGGGTATTTGTATAACTAAATTATGTTATAGAACATTATCTCGGATTGAGAAATTATATTATGTTTTCTCTCTGTTTCTTAATGTAACATTTTGCCTTTGGTATAGGAATTAATAATTTCAGTTACATCACATTTATTCCACAGTTATGCTTATTAAGTTAGGTGTTTTACGTTTTCTTTCTTTCTGACTTTAGATAGCTGCAATTCTTTTTCATTAGTTGTAATTTGTTTCATCTTTATCTTTGACAAGAAAATATCTCTCTTCATCTGTTTTTTCCACACTTCATTGTTTATCACTTTCTTGCATTTCGCACAACAATTGGTATCAGAGCGGGTTAGATCCGATCAGATTATCACTTTTGTTTTATGGCGGGAGAATGTCTTCAATGAATCTGAAAATCGAAAAATTCAAAGGGCAAAACAGTTTTGGTCTATGGCAGATCAAAATGCGAGCCTTGCTTAAACAACAAGGCGTCTGGGCACCATTGTCGAAGGAAAAGGCGAAGATAGTTGCAGGTCCTGCAAAGGAGTCTTCCTCTGGTAAAATCACTGCTGAGCTTGAGGTCTTGGAAGAGAAGGCGCACTCAACAATTTTACTTTGTCTGGCTGATGAAGTAATTACTGAGGTATCAGATGAAGATACTGCAATCGGTCTGTGGTCGAAGTTAGAGGCTTTGTACATGACAAAGTCACTGACTAACAAGTTGTTATTGAAGCAACGTCTGTTCAGTCTTCGTATGCTTGAAGGTAAGTCTCTTCGTGAACATCTTGATAAGTTAAACACTATATTACTTGAATTGAGAAATATAGATGTTAAGATCGAAGATGAAGATGCTGCATTAATTCTGTTGGTATCTTTACCCAACTCGTTTGAAAATTTTGTTCAATCGTTCATTGTGGGTAAAGACTCTATAACTCTAGAGGAAGTTCGGTCAGCACTTCATACTAGAGAACTGCGTCATAAGGCGAGCGGTGAAATTGTAGACAGTCAAGCATCTGGGTTGATTGTCAGCACAGTCAACTACAAAGGGCCTGGAAAGAAGAATGATCAAAAATATAAAGCTAAGGGTCCTAGTGCTAAAGACATCTGCAATTACTGTAAAGAACCTAGTCATTGGAAGAATAATTGTCCTAAGAAAAGGGGCAAATATTCTACGGATGCTATAGCACATGAAGACAAAGACACCGACTCGGAGGAGGACATTGCCCTTGTAGCTAACGCTTCTCTACACCATATTGATACGTGGGTGTTGGATTCAGGGTGTTCATATCATATGAGTCCGAACAAAGAATGGTTCGATACCTATGAAGATTATGATGGTGGAAACGTTGTCATGGGAAATGATGCCATATGTAAAACGGTGGGTATTGGGACTATCAAAATTCTGACTGATGATGGTAAGATACGGACCCTAACTGGCGTTCGACATGTTCCTCAACTGAAGAAGAACTTAATATCTTTAGGCATTTTAGATGCTAAAGGTTTCAAGTTTAGCGGTGAAGAAGGAACATTGTGCATCAGTAAAGGTTCAAAAATAATACTGAAAGGTTTAAACAGAATACCTTGTATATACTATAAGGTAAGACGCTGACAGGTTCCACTGCGGTCGCATCCAAATCTGTGAATCGGCACCCTGATGTAACCAAGTTGTGGCATATGCGACTTGGACATATGGGGGAGAGGGGGATGCAAATTTTGTCCAAACGAGATCTTCTATCTGGCCACAAGGTTACCAACCTTGAGTTGTGTGAACACTGCATTTTCGGGAAAAAACATCGCCGCAAGTTTAGTAAGGGAGTTCACAAAACTAAGGGCACACTAGATTATATCCACTCTGATTGCTGGGGTCCTGCTCAAGTTGAAGGTATAGGAGGTTATAGCTATTTTGTAACATTCATAGATGATTACTCAAGGATGACCTGGTTGTATCTTCTAAGACATAAGAGTGAGGTATTTAAGACCTTCAAACATTGGAAGGCACTGGTGGAGAATCAAACTGGAAAGAAGGTTAAGAGGCTGCGAACAGATAATGGACTTGAATTCTGTTCATCTGAGTTTAATGAGTTCTACAAGGATATGGGGATTGCAAGACATCACACTGTCCGAGGTACACCACAGCAGAATGGTGTAGCAGAAAGGGTGAATCAAACATTGTTAGAGAGAGTTAGAAGCATGTTCTCTAATGCGGGATTGACTAGAAAGTACTGGAGCGAGGCTGTCTTAACAGCTTGCTATCTGATAAATCGTGCACCACACACTGGGATTGATTGCAGAATCCCTAACGAGGTATGGTCTGGTAATGTCGTTGATTATTCTCATTTGAAAGTCTTTGGGTGCACATCTTACTATCATGTTAATGAATGAAAGTTGGAACCAAGGGAAAAACAGGGTATTTTCATGGGCTATGGAGATGGAGTCAAGGGATATAGAATCTGGTCATCTTCTGAAGGTAGAGTAATCCTCAGCAGGGATGTCACCTTTAATGAGAAGTTTATACTTAACTCCTCTATCAAGCCATCACTTTCTGGAGAAAATAATAATACCGAGAAACATGTGGAGCTTGAGGTGGCTCCAATTCAAGGGACAACTGACATGACACATGATACTGATAAGCCATCTGAGGAAGTTTATCAATTTGGAGCACCTGAAAGTCAATCTGACATTGCAACACGACCTAGAAGGCAAATTAAAGCTTCTGATAGGTTAATTCATTCAATCGAGAGAAGAAAGATCTCAACTGGTCCTGGAAGTAGGACAATCAGTCCCTCTATAAATGATACTGAAGAAATGGTAAGTTATGCACTTCAGGTAGCTGAAGATGTCATACATAACGAGCCATCTTCTTACAATGAAGCTGTTAATGGTGCTGATTCTGCGCAATGGATTGCTGCCATGTGTGAGGAGATGGAATCACTTCACAAGAATAATACATGGGAGCTGGTTACTTTACCTAAGGGAAGAAGAGTCATTGGGTGTAAATGGATTTTCAAAAGGAAAGATGGAACCTCTAGTGCTGAAGGGACCAGATATAAAGCACGATTAGTTGTAAAGGGATTCAGTCAAAAGGAAGGCGTAGACTACAATGAGATATTCTCACCTGTAGTCCGACACACTTCTATCAGGGTACTACTAGCTATAGTAGCACATCAGGATCTGGAACTCAAGCAATTAGACGTGAAGACGACTTTCTTACATGGTGAGATTGAAGAGGATATACTGGTGAGTCATCCTGAAGGATTTCTTGTTCCTGGTAAGGAAACACATGTTTGTAGTCTGAAGAAGTCTTAGTATGGACTTAAATAGTCTCCTCGACAATGGTATAAGCGGTTTGACAATTTCATTATTGAACATGGTTACAATAGGAGTGCATATGATTGTTGTGTCTATCACAACAAAGTCAGTGATGGTTCTTTGATTTATTTAGTCCTGTATGTAGACGACATGTTAATCACAGCCAAGAAGATGTCGGAGATTCAAAAGCTGAAAGACCTTCTTAGTTCTGAGTTTGATATGAAAGATCTAGGTGAAGCATGAAAAATTCTAGGCATGGAAATAGTAAGAGATCGAGTTCAAAAGAAGCTATTTCTTTCACAGAAGAGTTATATTTTGAAAATGTTGTCTCGTTTTGGGATGAGTACAACAAAGGCTCACAATACTCCTGCAGCTGTTACTGATCATTTGTCTGCATTCGCACCCCAGTCTGAAGCTAAGAAGTTATACATGTCTAATGTACCGTATGCTAGTGTGATGGGTAGTTTAATGTATGTCATGGTATGCACTAGACCTGATATTGCGTATTCAGTTAGTGTTGTTAGCAGGTTTATGTCTCGACCTGGTAAGGAACACTGGCAAGCAGTAAAGAGAATATTTTGCTATCTGAGAGACACATCCGATGTTGGTCTCATTTATGGGAGTAATAACCAGTGTCTCGTAACTTGTTATTCTGACTCAGATTATGCTGCAGATATCGATGGTAGAAGATCAATGACTGGTTATGTTTACACCCTTGGTGACTCTGTGGTTAGTTGGAAGGCAACATTACAGTCGACGGTGACGTTGTCCACTACCGAGGCTGAGTATATGGCGCTAACTGAAGCAACCAAGGAAGGTATATGGTTGAAAGGATTAATCAGTGACCTTGGTATCCATCATGATCAGGCAATTATTTTTTGTGATAGTTTAAGTGCTATTTATTTGGCCAAAGATCAAGTGCACCATGATAGAACCAAACATATTGATGTTCGTTATCATTTTCTTCGTACTGAGAAGAGAATCAAAGTGAAGAAGATCAGCACACATCATAATCTTGCTGACATGTTCACGAAGCCGGTTCCACTTAGAAAATTCACTCATTGTTTGGATTTGCTAAATGTTGACAGTTGGAAATAGCCTGATAAGGCTTTTCTTGTTGGGTGATACTAAGGCAAGGTGGAGATTTGTAACATTTTGCCTTTAGTATAGGAATTAATAATTTCAGTTACATCACATTTATTCCACAGTTATGCTTATTAAGTTAGGTGTTTTACGATTTTCTTTCTTTCTGACTTTAGA
Source organism: Impatiens glandulifera (assembly GCF_907164915.1). NCBI lineage: Eukaryota > Viridiplantae > Streptophyta > Magnoliopsida > Ericales > Balsaminaceae > Impatiens > Impatiens glandulifera. The sequence continues at coordinate 64,439,889 of NC_061862.1, read as the reverse complement.
TAGCTGCAATTCTTTTTCATTAGTTGTAATTTGTTTCATCTTTATCTTTGACAAGAAAATATCTCTCTTTATCTGTTTTTTCCACACTTCATTGTTTATCACTTTCTTGCATTCCGCACAACACTTAAGATGGCTGGAAGTCAAAGCACATACTGAATCATGTTGGACACCTTGTTTTGTAAACGATGATCGCGGTAAGATTTGGCTATTGAACATTCTGTTGTTAGATTTTATAAGGTTTATTTATGAATATGATTTTTAAGTTTTTTAATCTGTTTTCTTATGTTGAACTAACAATCGTGACTGGTTTGCCAGATTGCTCAATTCTCGCAACAGATGTGGAAACTGGAACAGCCATTGCTCGTTTATAAGATGCTCATGGGTGGGTTTATATATTTTCATTTACCTGTATTTTCATATGTCTTTGAGGAATTGACATTTGATTTTTCTTTATATTAAGGATTCTGTTAATCGAATTGTTAACTTAACTGAATCAATGATTGCATTTGGAGATGATGCAGGATGTATTAAGGTATTAGTGTTGTTGCAGCTAGTCTAATCACCAATGACTTTCTTTTGTAAGCACAATAACAAAAAAATTCTCTTCTCTTATTATGTTTTATGTTTATCCTTGTTTATCATAATAGCAATTTCTGGTTAAATCAACTTTGTCTAATTTAGCATTTGGAAATGTACTGGCTGCTGCAGCCAGAAACTATCAAAAAGTGTACTACTTTCCCCTCTTTTTCATGTTTCCATCTTATGCATGAATATGGCTCTAAAAGTATATTAATAAGAAATTCATCCTTCAAAGGCATCATCTGTATCCATCCTAATTCAATAGAATTGCTTGTTTGAGGTTTTAATATATGTCTGTTAATGTACTTGACCATTTCTTTCTCAATCTACTTGTCAATATCCTGTTTTGGTATGCATTTTTTTTCATTTGGATTATAAGCTGGAAAAATAGCCATTTATTATGTTTGTCAAAAATTACAATGATCTAGAGAATAATCTCGATCATGATTCGCAAATTATTCCTTATGCTAAATGAAGCAAAATCACATTATATTCTGGGTCATGATTTAGAAATAATCGTATGTAGTATGGTGAATATAATTTCTTGGGCTAAAGAAATATGTTTTTACTCACTTGATTGATCAAATAGGAAAATATTGTAACAAGAGAAGGGACAAGCTTATAGTTCCATTAATTAGGAGGTTGATCTTAATGATTTGATGGATGTAAGATGCTTTCTTCATTTTATAATTTGTATTTAATTTACCTCCATGTAGTACATTGTGGCTCGTATTGGGTTGGTTACTATGGAATTTCAGGATCCTAAGCTTGAAAAATTGCATGCTAACAGATTAGCTGCTCTAAAGGTGGGAAATCTGGTTTTGATCATTCAACTTACTTATTTTGATTATTTAGACGATGAAAAGCTGCTGAATGGGGGGATCTCATTGTGGTAAGATTTTTATTTTGTCCAGAAAGAAGCTGAGAAACGACAAGAACTTAAAAAACAAGAACATGGAGAATATCGTGAGATTGCTGAAGGTGACTTCTTGGGAGAAGTCACTAGAACTAAAAACGTCATCTGTCACTTTTATCCTACACTTCTATCCTAGGGAGTTCTATAGATGCAAGTAAAGAGTTTTTCCTATTTGTGTTTAGAAAAAATACTTTCATTCTGTCACTACTTTCATTCTATTCGTGTCCTCTTTTCTTATCTTCTTTTCTTATGTGTTTAGAAAAAAAAAAAGTCATAGTAAAAGATTCGATTCTTCATAGACCTTGTTTGATATTGGGTTTTTTCAAAAAAGACAAATGTTTTCAAATAATTCAGTTTGATGTAAAAAAAGGTTTATTTTGATAAAATGACCAAACTATTCCTAATATTTAAAATTTAAAATGATTTTTGAAATGATAAAACAATTTTATTAGCCCATATTTTATAATGTTATTAAAAATATAGTAGAATTATGTAAATAAACCACGTCAAGAAATCCCTATAAAAAGCTTAAGACAATAAGTTATGCCCGACAAAATTGAAATTAGAACTGGAATTCGGGTCCAATTCCATATCCTTTGTTTGTTTGAAGAATTACCGATGGAATTGGATGTAGATGATTTTTGTAATTACATATTTCACACTTCATAATTGCAATTCTATAATTTGTAATTCTATTATTATTTTTGAAGAAATCATGGAATTTCAACTTAAAAAACGGTATACATTCAATTCCATTTGAATTATAATTCTAATCTTTATTTTAAGTTGTTAACAAACAAATTATTCGGAATTAGACCCCTAATTCCAATCTCCTCCGAACTAAATATAGCCCTATGCACATTCAAACATAGCAAGATTTTTGGTGAATAGATGTTGAAACTAAAATCCAGCTAGGCATTTCATATATTTGATGCTTGAATAAGAAGACTCATCTCTTTGATTTGAATTTAATGTAGTAGATCCAAATTTCCTTTATTGCTTCTATCAATCTCATGCATTACAATCACATGAAGGGTGAACCTTACATTTGAAGTTTATGCATGCATATCCACTTAATGATCTCTCGTGAACATCACTTATCTTTTCTGAGGGACCATTTCATTGTTACACTGAGAAGATTCAACAAAATATCTTAATGTTTATATAATCAAGCTAGCCTCATCAGTGTGTTCATATAAGCTTGTTTGGTTTGAAATATCCATACTATTCAGTTTGACAATCTGGAAACATTTTTAGATAATGTTTGGAAATTGAACTTTCTAAGACATGGATTATTATTTTTTTGGCAGTTCTCATATGTATCCCAATTATGATCATGATCTGAAAACAAAAAGTTTTTTCAAATGGGCCCTGTTAATTCTAAAATGTTATAAATAATCTTTTTTGAAATATATGTATGTTTTGTTGCATACTGGCTGTGAATGATTGGAAATTGTTGAATCTTGTTTAGGATAATGGACAAGCATTTAAAGGCCCTTACCCCAAGGTATCTTGACACCAAGTTCATCAAGGTTCATGTAGAGGTCGGAATTTTCTATTATGCCCCAATTTGAAAACACTTAAAATTTGTTTGTCAATGAATTTGTTACAAAACTATTTTTTTTAATTTATAATACAAATGCAGAATGCGCCATTTTTTGTTGCAAAACTTGTAATCAAGACATTGCCTTGTTAAATTCTTCCTGAAGGGTAACATTACAGTTTGAATGTCTGAATCATGTCTTTGATATTCGACCTAACTTGTCTTGCTTTTTCACTAGAGCTATAATGAGCACAATCATGTCCTTGATAAACATTAATTAATCAAAGTTGTATGCATTCAACTTAAGGGTAACATGTACAGTTTGAATGTATAAATCATGTCTTTGATATTCGACCTAACCTGTCTTTCTTTTTCACTATAGCCTTAATGATCACAATCATGTCCTTGATAAACATTAAGTAATCAAAGTTGTATGAATTCAACTTAAATGTAACATCTACAGTTTGAATGTCTGAATCATATCTTTGATATTCAACCTAACCTGTCTTGCTTTTTTCACTAGAGTCATAATGAGCACAACAGTTTCCATGAGTATATTCTTTTAAATGGAAACTACAAAATATATTTAATGGCTATGAATGAAAGAAAGTCACACTATTTTTTTGTTGAAACACTTAAATGGCTATGAAATTGCACGTTTGGCTACATATTTTGTGTGAATATTTTCGTTTATACTTGTAGATAAGGTTTTTACTTAAGAACGTTAGTGGGGAGGAAAAACCAGGACGATTGCTTGTTATCATGGGACCATCAGGCTCGGGAAAGACTACTCTACTTAATGTTCTAGCAGGTCAAACAATGGCTTCCCCTCGTTTGCATTTGTCTGGTCTATTTGAAATAAATGGCAAACAAATTTCAAACAAAGTGTACAGGTAAGATTTGGTTGTATGAATATAAATCACATCTTCATCTATTTTGACATTTTTATCATCATATCATTATGGTTTCAGATTTATATATGTTAGACAAGATGATTTATTCTTCTCACAACTGACTGCTCGAGAAACGTTGTCTCTTTCAGCTGAGCTCCAACTTCGGGAGATAATATCTGTTGAAGAGAGGGATGAATATGTCAACAATCTTTTGTTTAAACTCGGTTTGGTATGCATTTAATCTCCTAAGGAGTTGAATATTAAAGAGTTTTGAGTTTTTTTTTTTGCCAACTTCTGATATTCCTTTCATTTTCTATGTGTGAATTTCACCTTAAAGGTCAGTTGTGCTGATTCCCGTATTGAGGATGCAAAAGTGCGGAAAATTAGTGGTGGTGAAAAGAAACGTTTATCAATGGCATGCGAAATGATTGCGAGCCCATCTGTCATTTTTGTTGATGAGCCTACAACAGTTAATGTTTGTGATATAGCATACTTAATAAATACTTTAACAATTGGCTTGCATTATTTCTGTCAATGAGATCTAAACCTGGATGGAAATCTAATGAACCCTTTTTTTTCTCATTCTTTCTACTTCTTTCCGTAAAATCATCCTAGAAAGGAAGGACTCCTTTAATTCCCAAAAAAATAATTAGCCATGTTCTTTTAGGTGCATATATGAAAAGTGAAAATTAAGTGTAATTTCTGCAGGACTTGATGCCTTCCAGGTAGAGAAGGTGATGGAAACTCTCAAACAGCTGGCATAGGATGGACATACTGTTATTTGCACTATACACCAACCTTGAGGTTCAGTTTATGCCAAATTCGACGACATTGTGTTACTCACGGAATGTGCACTAGTCTACAGTGGTGCTGCTCGTGCTGAACCATTGACTTATTTTGCAAATATGGGGTAAGTTATATATCTTTTTATGCAATATATGTTAATAATGCTTTCTTTTCTTCCTTCTATTCTAATTTTCCAAGTCAAAAAAGGGAAAAGTTACGGTTCTAATAGAATCAAAAGCTTCATGCGTTCTGATAGAACCAAAGGCTTAATGAAAGCTGACCTTTTTAAAAAATATTCTGATTTTCCAATCGATTCATGAGAAAAGAACATAATAATATTGAATAGCAAATTTCTAAGACAATGTCGGGTATGCAGGTTCTTACACTTAGCAACAATGTCGACCGTAAGTACCTCCTCAAAACAATGTTTAAAATGTGCAAATAACGTTTAACCTTGAACGAATATGACACAGAAATTACAATTGACCTTCTAAGACAGGTTTTTAACTCTCATTCTATTTCATTCATTTTTTTATATTTTAAAATGTACTGTTGTCATATATCAATGCATTGCTCTCATATATCAATGCATTGTGATTTTATTTGGAAGGATGGGATTGATTTGAGTTGTAATATTTGTTGATTGACAAGGGAACTGATGAGACATCTTCTACTTTATGCGAAATTGAATCTACTTAAAGGTATTTTTCTACCTTTTTTATGTCTTTTTTGTTTTGATTATTGTAATATTTTTTATTGGTAATACATTGTTAGAACTCCAAGTATATTATTAGATGAGCATAAATTGTGATTCTTTTTCTTATCTTCTTGTATTAGATGTTTCTTTTTATATTTTTTATTTGAGTTTATTTTTTTTTTATGGTTCTGCAAAACTGCAAGAACAAAAAATGTGGACACAACAACTAAGTTTTTTTCTTTCAAATTGTTTGTATTTAATTTATATCAATATACTTTTTCTATTTCTAATCTTAAAAAGAATATTCTTTTATATAATTGTAGTGGATGCCAAGTAGAAGATTAAGTAGATGAAAATTATCTATTTTCAGTTTTCTATTTCAGTTTTATTGTTCAAAATTATTTTGTTTGTTTTATATCTTTTTGAATCTTTTGACTATAATACGATTAAATGAGATATTTTATTGAGAGAATTTATGTTAATTTTGTTACAATTAAAATTGTAAATAATTAGTATTAAATAATTTTTTTTAATGGTTATTTAATTTTGAAAATTGAACAAAAAAAATGTATTTTAAAAAATTGTCATAATATAAAGGGTGGCAAAAGTCTCTTTTTAAGCATCGCTGTTTAATTTTTTTAGGAATTTCTTGTATGATTAGTTCCTCTTGTCTATTATAAATTATATATAAAAATTATACTAAATCAAAACTCAATAAACAATTAAACATTCTATGCTGGTTAAAAATTGAATTATTTCAAAAATACTCTTTCGCAATTAAAATAAAATAAAATAAAAATATTTTATCAAAAATCAATCATATTTGTTAATTAAGAAAAAGTTAAACAATTTTTTTTTTATAACTTGTCTAAAATTTTATTAAAAATCACTTTCATCCACTCTTTACTTAAAAGTTTTATCTATTTAAATAACATCTTTCATATTAAAAATAAAAACAAAATCATTTTGATTTTTTTCCTTAAATTTTTAAAAAAATGATTGTGATCGTTGATTTTTGCCAAAATATTAGTTTTGCAAATAATCTATGATAAATAATTAATTTAATAATAAAGAATATTTATTTTATTGAAATAATAATAATTTTAAATATAGTGAAGTCAAAACTTGTCTAAAAATCTTGGGATCATGATTGTTAGGTTATGTATCATAATATTTTTAAAAAAAACAATGCTTTATTTGAGTGTGAGACTTCAACTTCAGTTATTTTTTAAGACTTTAATTTTCTAAGCCTTTCTAGCACAATAATTACATTTCCAACAAATAATAATTCTAACATAAATAAAATTACAGTCATAAAACACAATTTTATGAAAGGAGAATAAATCTCCCATTTGATTATGAAGATGAATCGGCACTAATATTATTCAATCTACCTCAAGGTCAACTATCTTAAGAAGAATAACATTAATAACAAATTTATATATATATATATATATATATATATATAGGTTTTATTGAGCTGTGATACAATGGGTGAACAAATTTAAGAAGAATAACATTAATGATAACGTTGAAGCTGTATAGTTTTTGTAAGATTATATGTAGAGAAAATCTTATGAAATATATTTTTATTAATTTATTTTTATATGATTGTATATCAATGTAATCTTGTTTGGTTTGGATGAAATTAAATTTTTGATAGGTAAGTAGTGATAAATTAATATATTTGTATAGAAAAAAGGTAAGTGTAAATAAAAAAACTTTATCATAATAATTTTCTCTTTCAAATCCGTGAGATTAATGTTTCCCAAATGACGTTAATTATAAGGTCACAATATACTTTAACTTTTAAAACAAAAATAATTAGATATTTTCAATCATAATATTACAATATCATCTTAAATTACTGCATTCTAATTATATTGTATAATATATACTTGTATTATTAACCATAACGAATATTTACTTTTTAATTTAAATAACAACCAGATATGTGCATAAAATTCATAATATATGCTATGCTTAGGATGAGTCGAATGTAAACTGGAGTTCAGCTCTAATTATTTTGTTTGTTTTATAATTAAAACTATAGTTAAATTGAAATTCAAATTTGTATAGAATTCAAATCAAATGAGCATGGTTTTATAATTTCAAAGAATGGTATTCTTAACTAACTCGTTTTTGTCCAATTTAAATTAGATTATAATTTGACATGTTTATTAAAGTTTTTTTGTTTAATATAATTTGCCCAAATTAAAATGATGTTGACATTTTTAACATAGTTATAACATATTTAACCTAAATTATACTAGCTCAATAAATTTTGATCAAACACTCAATTACACATTATTAACCTATTTAAAACATAAAAAAATGTTAAATGAGTCAATATTGCTTACTTAGAACTGAGACCTAATGGAGAGAATTCAGACTATTCAATATTCATTTCATTTCATATCCTAACCCTATAGAATTGTAACTCCAGAGTCCAGAGTAGAGTAAGAAACGATGAAACTAACACTTTAAAAAAACCATAAACATCCAATTACATTAAAATTATATTCCAACTTCTTATTTCAAGTAGAATTTGGAATCTCACAAATCCAATTCTAAACTTCCAACTGCAAGAAATAAACATTTAATCATCAAAAACATAATACAAATGAAGAGACATATATGACATACAATTGATCAATAGAATGTGGAACTAAAAATGTTTGATATGGGATATGAGATAATTGGTTTTTTTATATGTATTGTCCAATTAGGGGTTATTTGAATTAATTCATAAAAAAAAAGTTGGACAACACGTTAACAAAATTGATCCATGAAAAACTCTAAATGAAGATTCAAATACCTTATTTACCTTTTTAGAGCTTTGATCGGGTAACCTGAAACTTAAGATAGTCTTCAGACTAGGAGTAGCTTCATCAACTATTATGGTTGTAAAAAGCTCAACATTGCCAAATGCTTCAGCAATATCATGACATGAATAAAAATATTATTAAAAAGAAATGCGCTTAGCATACAAACAAAGAACTACAATAGATTAATCTCACAAAAAAATCAGCTAAGGGAATTTATTAACTGAACATGCAATATATGGTGTTAACTTACAATGGCACAAAAATGCATTAAACACATTAGGCTTTAAATGCCACTTCCATTTCAATTCACAAGTCATTCCAAACATTATAGTAGTTCAAAGTATATGAACTGTATAGATCAAATTGTCACATTGGGCTGTTTTGTTATACCATTATGTTATGTTAATCATTAACCGAAAAATCTACACGTGTTATGTTTGTCATAAATTACAATGGTTTTGAAAATAATATGGATCATGATCTAACCAATAATCTGATCATAATCAAGAAAAAATCTCTATACTTTGATGAATAAAAAATTACACTAAAATTTGGATCAGCTAAAAAATTTGTTTACTGAATGAAATTACAAAAATCACACTATAATTTGAATAATGTTATAAAAAAATCTTATACCAAACCAATATAAAAACTTTCAATTTGAGCTTTGACGATTTCCTATTGGGATCATAATTGTGATAAAATACCAACTTTCAAATAGGTTATAGTATCAAATAACTTGATATAAAAAACAACACATGAAATGAGCCCAGCATAATTCATCCCCATTATTATACCAAGCAAGATCATCGCATAATCATGCAAAACATTCTTCATTTATATCAAGCAAATCAAAACTAGAATCCAATAAGAGCAATTGACAATTTAATATAAATTTCCATTATTATTCAACTAGTTAACAAAATAAAACACAGTATCTTGAAATAAATTTTGTGAAAAGTGCCCAAATAAATTAAATTGAACTAGTGGTAGAGCATACTAAACACAAAGACCTGGAATGCATCAAGAAGAGGTTTTCATCATGCAACTAAGCAATATGACAATCATTTACATGTTAGATTATTCAGTGTAAAAAAATTGTCAACGCATTCGTCAAGTTATAATATCTATTACAACTTATAAAGATGACATTCTAAGAAAATTATAACAAAGAACTCACATTAAAATTTTTGTCCACTTTAATATCAGTGGTGATATTCTTGTTCTTCATGTTGGTGTTCCTTGCCAATGTGGGCGGGTTTTAAATTCTGGGTAAACGGGTCAGGGTTTTCTTTTATGAAAACGGGTTAGAGTATAAATACTTTTTTTTGGGTATTTTTCTCATAACAGAGCAAGGTTGAGAGAGAGTGAATTACAAATCTAGGGTTTTCTGGTTTTCTTCTTCTTCTTGTTCTTTGGCTGATCCAGAGAGAGAGATTGGGGGAGCTTTTGATTGTGGAGTATTCTAATCATTCCTAGTGTAATCACTTCTTTTATTTGAGAGCAGGGCATGTAAGTTTCTACTATTGACATTTCTTTGATTTAGTAAAACTTATCCCTCCCGTGGACGTAGGTCGATTTTGACCGAACCACGTATATTGTGTTGTCGTTTATTGCTTTGTGCTATTTCAGTCTTCGTAATCTGTTTGTCGTCATAGACGATTTGGAAACTGATTTGTTACAGGTTTGATTTCGAAAAGATCCATAGTTTTGCTGTTGCAAAATCCAACAGTGGTATCAGAGCAGTATTGGTTGGTTATCTGTTTTGACATTGGAGCAGAGTGCTCTGCTGGTTATTTGGCGAAATTCATAGAAGAGATCAATTGGTTTCTTTGCTGGGTTTTTTTGTCAGTTGTTAAGGCAGTAATAATGGGGAAATCTAAACATGATATGGTGAGTCTGAATGGTACAAACTACAGGCAATGGAAACTGATGATTAGTGATCTGTTAGTTTCAGATGATTTGAATGAAGCAATTGAAAATGAAGGTGTTAGACCTGAGACTACAAAAGAGGCTGATTGGAAAAAGATAGATAGAAAGGCCTGCAGCTTTATTCGTTCCTGGGTTGGTGTAAATGTTGTGCACCATGTTGAGAATGAGACTACGGCGTATGGTGTGTGGAGCAAACTTGAAGCTCTCTATGCTGGGAGGTCAGTAGGGAATAAAGCAGCACTGGTACGAAGGCTAGTGAATCTGAAGTATATTGATAATAAATCAATTGCTGAGCACTTGAATGAATTTCAAAATATTTTGAATCAGTTGAGTAGTATGAAGATAAACTTTGATGATGAGGTGCAAGCACTTTTAGTCCTTGGATCTTTGCCTGCAAGTTGGGAGACACTTATTATCACTCTCAGCAACTCTGCACCAAATGGTAAAGTCAACATGGCATTTGTCACTAGTTCCTTACTTGATGAGGAGAATCGAAAGGGGGATAAACCCTCTAAGTCTGATATGTTAGTGGCTGATAGAGGAAGATCAAAGGATAATAGAAGTGGTTCGAGCAGGGGAAAGTCTAGAAGAAGTCTAGAGCTCCAAAGAAAGATGGTGCTTGCCATTACTGTAGCAAAATGGGTCACTGGAAAAACGAGTGCTGGAAATTTAAAAATGATAAAGCGAAGGGTACAGTGAAGCCCAGAGAAAAGAAAGAAGAGAGTGCAGATACATTTCCTTATGCTTCAGATGGTGAACTGACATATGCTTCTAACTGTCAAGACTCATGTTTTAGCACATCTTTAAATGAAACAACATGGATTGTTGACACAGGTGCCTCATTCCATATTACTCCACACAAAGGTTATTTCCAGTCCTACAAAGTTGGTGATTATGGTGAGGTTTGCATGGGTAACAGTGGTGTGTCCAAGATAGTTGGTTTTGGTGATGTTAGAGTCGAGACAAACATGGGCTTCTTCATGACATTGAGAGATGTAAGACATGTTCCTGATTTGAGAATGAATTTGATTTCAGCAGGTAAGCTCGATGATGGAGGCTACCATAATGTTTTCAGTGGTGGAGCATGGAAGCTAAGTAAGGGTTCATTGGTTATTGCACGATGTAAGAAATGTTGTTCCTTATACAAGACAAATTTGAAAATTGTCTATGATGTGGCATATTCTGTTGTGATGGAGTCATCCTCTGAGTTGTGGCACAAGAGACTATGTCACATTAGTGAAAAGGGGCTGAATATTTTGATCAAGAGGAATGAGCTGCTGAATCTCAAGGATGCTCATCTTGAAAATTTTGAGCATTACTTGAAGGGTAAGCAGAACAGAGTCTCCTACAGTAAGTCAAAAGTGGAACTGAAAAAGAATGTTTTTGAACTGGTCCATATAGATGTTTGTGGTCCTATGAAGATTAAATCCATAGGTGGTGCTTCCTATTTTGTAACCTTCATAGATGATGCATCTAGGAAGGTTTGGGCCTATGCTATAAAGTCCAAGGATGAGGTTGCAGTAAGGTTTGAGGTCTTTCACAAGCTGGTTGAAAGAGAGACAGGAAGAAAACTGATGAGGGTGCGGTCAGATAACGAGGGAGACTACATAGGCTCATTTGATGATTATTTCAAAGAGTAGGGTATTCGACATGAACAGACTATGCCCAAGACTCCACAACAAAATGGTGTGGCATTGAGGATGAACAGAACAATGTTGGAACGGATGAGGAGTATGCTCTCCCATGCCAGGTTGGCTAAGAATTTTTGGGCTGAAGCCATGAGCACTACAGTATATGTGATTAACTGTTCTCCCTCCAAACCATTGAATAATAAGTGTGCATAAGAGCGTCTGGTCAGGTAAAGATGTTAATTATGACTATTTATGTGTTTTTGGTTGCAGAGCTTTTGTGCATATTCCAAAAGATGAGAGGTCTAAGTTAGATGCAAACACTAGGCAATGCATATTTTTGGGGTATGGTGATGAAAAGTGGGGATGCAGGTGTTATGACCCAGTTGATAAGAAGGTTTTGAGAAGCCGAGATGTGGTATTCCTTGAAGAACAGACTATTGAGAATTTTGAAGATGGTGAAAAACTTGATGCATACATACGTGATCTTTCTGGTCTTGAGATGTCTCATGATGTTGAGGAGACAAGGCCACATGTAGCTTCAGACTCAGATAGTGATGATGATGTTCCTCAGGGTCAAGCTATAGGCCATGAAAATGATACAACAACTGATCTTGGTGATAATATTGAGGCTGATTTTAAAGTTCAGCAAGAAGATGTAAATCAACATAATCAACAAACAGAGGTACTTAGGAGGTCTACTAGGGAGAAAAGATTAAGTTCTAAGTACCCTACTACAGAGTATGTCCTTCTAACTGATTGTGGGGAGCCTATATGCTATAAGGAGGCTCTTGAGGATGCTCATAAGAAAGAATGGCTAGCTTCCATAGATGAAGAGATGAAATCATTGCTGAAAAATGGCACATATGATCTAGTTGAAAGACCAGAGAATAGAAAAGTATTACAAAATAAATGGGTGTACAAGATCAAGCAAGAAGGTGATGATAGCAAGACAAGATACAAGGCTAGGCTGGTTGTCAAAGGTTTTTGCCAGAGGCATGGAATCGATTATGATGAGATTTTCTCACCGGTAGTGAAGATGACTTCTATCTGGGTGGTGTTAAGTCTAGCTGCTTGTATGGATCTTGAGGTTGAACAACTTGATGTCAAGACTGCATTTCTCCATGATGATTTGGATGAAGATGTTTATATGGAGCAACCTGAAGGTTATAATAAGAAAGGTGAGGAAAACAAGGTGTGCAAACTTTTCAAAAGTCTGTACGGTTTGAAGCAAGCACCAAGGCAATGGTATCTTAAGTTTGAGTCGTTCATGATCATCCATGGTTACATGAAGACGTATACAGATCACTATGTCTTTGTACAAAAGTTTGCTTCTAATGATTTTATTATACTTCTTCTATATGTTGATGACATGCTGATTGTTGGGAGAGACAAGCTCAAGATTGCCAAGTTGAAAAAGGATTTGGCTAAGTCTTTTGAGATGAAAGACTTGGGTCAAGCAAGACAAATTCTTGGAATGCAGTTCATTCGTGATCGGGTGAAGAAAAGGCTATGGTTATCTCAAGAGAGAGATATTGAGAAGATTCTAAAACGATTCTGTATGGACAAGGCAAAGCCAGTTGCTTGTCCATTGGCTACACACTTGAAAATAAACAAGACAATGTCTCCCAAGGATGAAGAGGAAAGACAAGAAATGTGCATTGTTCCATATGCTTCAGCAATAGACAGTCTGATGTATGCAATGATTTGTACAATACCGGATATAGCTCATGCGGTTGGAGTACTTAGTCGTTTCCTTTCAAATCCTGGTAAGACACACTAGGAAGTGGTTAAGTGGCTAATGAGATATCTTCGAGGGACCTCCAAATACGCTATGTGTTATGGTACTGGAAAGCCACATGTTGAAGGGTTTTCTGATTCAGATATGAGTGGTGATATTGACACAATGAGATCAACTTCAGGGTATTTGTTTACTTTTGGAGGAGAAGCTGTATCATGGAAGTCTCGTCTACAGAAATGTGTTGCTTTGTCTACTACAGAAGCTGAATATATTGCCATTACTGAATGTTGTAAGGAAATGAGATGGATGAAAGAATTGTTGAAAGAAATAAGCATTGCACAAGACGGGTTTGTGGTGTTTAGTGACTCACAAAGTGCTATACATGTGAGCAAGAATCCAAGTTTCCATTCATGTTCAAAACACATCTAAAGAAGGTACCATTGGATCCGTGAAGTGCTCGAGAAGAAGGAGTTATACTTGGAGAAAGTGCATACAGATGAGAACGGGTCAGATATGATGACAAAGGGCTTGCCAAGAGGAAAGCATGAGATATGTTGTGCCAAAGCTGGAATGGTTCTAGCAGAAGCGTCACGATGATGAATGTTTATAGCAACATTCTCCCATGGCTCGGAAGGGGGAGAATTGTTGGTGTTCCTTGCCAATGTGGGCGGGTTTTAAATTCTGGGTAAACGGGTCAGGGTTTTCTTTTATGAAAACGGGTTAGAGTATAAATACTTTTTTTTGGGTATTTTTCTCATAACAGAGCAAGGTTGAGAGAGAGTGAATTACAGATCTAGGGTTTTCTGGTTTTCTTCTTCTTCTTGTTCTTTGGCTGATCCAGAGAGAGAGATTGGGGGAGCTTTTGATTGTGGAGTATTCTAATCATTCCTAGTGTAATCACTTCTTTCATTTGAGAGCAGGGCATGTAAGTTTCTACTATTGACATTTCTTTGATTTAGTGAAACTTATCCCTCCCGTGGACGTAGGTCGATTTTGACCGAACCACGTATATTGTGTTGTCGTTTATTGCTTTGTGCTATTTCAGTCTTCGTAATCTGATTATCGTCATAGACGATTTGGAAACTAATTTGCTACAGGTTTGATTTCGAAAAGATCCATATTTTTGCTGTTGCAAAACCCAACACTTCAGTTGTGTATTAACATCAGCAAGGAAGACATCGTCTTTCTTCACACCAAACGAATTAATAGTCTAGAATGTGCACACTATAAATATTAAAACTCTACATTACCATAAAACATGATCCATACAAACCAAGGAAGAAAAGAGGCACAATTAAATGTATTACTACTAATTAACAAGAGTGTGACACATAATGCATCACAACTTATCAGTTTTGAATTAAGTTTATTTGATAATTGATACTAAAAATCACTTAATTTTTAGTAAGCGTGAGAAGAGCGTACAAAAGATAACTTTAAACCTTAAAGTTTGTTTTCTTATTAATTCCAGGAGTTGCGGTAAGTTCTTCACTTTCACTCCAACCAAACGGAAATGAAATTAAGCAAATTACATCTCTTGAAGGGTAAAATAGTTTTAAAATATTTTCCCTACATTAGCCTTACATCTTATCAAACCAGCTTCCATATCAAGCACTACTTAAAATTCAAATAATTATATTGCTTATTCAGCATCTTATTTTCATACACTTAACTAATTATTTACTTAAAATTTAGTATTCAACACTTAATATTCATTTTTATCCAACACCCTAATAATATGAAATCATTAGCTAATCATATATCATTTGTGTGCCACATTATTTAAGGCGAGAAGACATTCTCTTTGAGCATAAGAAGAGAAAAATAAAACGTGTGATTCAGTCAAAACATCATCGTGTGAAACCATACCTTAATGTAAATCCCTAAACCCAAAAAAAACAAGAGGTTGTAATAGTTTATTGTAGGTTCATATGGATGGAACACATTGCACGTTTTAGATGAATTCAACAGTTTCACCAAATTTGAGCTATTTGACATATAAGAACTCCAATTGCATATTGCCCAAAGCTTTATGATCCATCCAGAATGGTACCCAATAAGAATATCCATTTAGGATATTAATGGGAAGTCATTGAATAATTTTACAATATGAAACACAGTCATCTGGTATATATGTTCTTTAGGCATCTATTAATGCAGACCTAAAACATGGCATAAGTAACTCAACATTTAGACCTCATGTAAGTCTTCCGATGATACTACAAGCCTACTAATCAACATTCAAGAAACTCAAATGAAAACTAAATGCATATAGACTGTAGTTCTACGAGCTGAAGAAACAGATATAGAGAGAGGAATGAAGAAAACTCACCGGTAATCATTGTATACAATATGTACCACATCAAATCAGAACAAAGACATTAGAACAAATATGAAAACATTGATTGATAGAACATTTTTATAGCACCAAAGAACTCTTGGAGCTAGACCACACATTGAAAATGCAAGCAAATATATATACAGACAGAGAAAGAGACCAGGACCCTTGCCCGTGATAGTTAGCCAGAAAAATCACTAATTCGTGAAGAAAGCTATGTATATTGTAACCCTAGATGTTGTTCAGAGTCTGGAGCGTCCATTTTCTGAAACTGGTTGATCATCTTTTTCATCATTTATGTAAAATAAAATAAACTTGATATCATAACAATATAAACAATTTTTTAACTACATTTTGTTTTCGAATTCTTAATACAACTACAAATTTGTCAAGTTTTCGAAATGAAAAAAAAAATATATTTTTTTAGGCCTAATTTGATTTAGATCATTTAAATTGAATATGCAATAAATAAATATTTTATCATCAATTCTATTATTTAAACCAATAATTAATATATTAAAATAACTTCCCATATTTTTAAATTATTTTTTCATTATACATTTATCTTTTTTTATCCAAATAATCTATGCATTTTTAAAGGTGCAACATTTCAAGGTGAATTAGGCAGTGTCTAGAGTTTCTCACCTCCCTTAACCCCTTTTTGAACCTATTACGTTAATGACGATGTTAAAATATTTAATCAATTAGACTAAATTACTTTTTGTTAGGTTGAATACATAATTATTATATATTTTTAATATATCATATAAATTTAAAAAATATAATTCAACTAGGGCCCTTCGATGTCGGTTCTGCTGGTTAAGAAGAGCCGAACACTCAAGTACTCAACCTCTTCGTGTAAAAAAATGATTTTTTTTAATTCTAAACCACTAAATTAAACTACACCGATAAAATAATTTAAATCTTAATAAAGTACCCTAAACAAGATCATTTATAATAACACTAAGAAGAATAAATCCTTAGAAACAAAATATAATTTTCAAATGGTCAAATTTGTGACATTGTAATTTATATTTTTTATTGCCTCCTCTTTGTGTTTTGAGGTTGAAGCTAACTTTTTTTTTATATGTCTAAATGATGGTAAAGTAGTCATGATTTATCACACCCTCTTATTCTGAATTTTAATGTATCTATCTCAAGTTCGGGTGCAGATCTTATGTACAACGTTTATATTGTTTCATTTATTGTAATACTCTTTAAAAAACAAATAAATTATACATTATAAATAAATAAAAAATAATAATAATAATTTTTAATGTTATTTTTGAAAAGTACAAGAAATGGTATTGAATGTGGTATAGTAATATCACCCCCTCAAGTTCACATATTTGCAACCTCTCTAGTTTGCCACATAGGATTATAAGAAGTTAAAATGACTCTTACTCTTTAGCACTGTGTATCATTAACTTGTAATTAATTGTAATATATATATATATATATATATATATATATATATATATATATATATATATATATATAAATGTATTGACTAATTATAATAATTATATAAATAAAATTGTAGCATCAAAACTTATTCCGTATTATAACTAATGAATTGTTTAATAATATTCATTTGGATTTATATAAACATTGTATATAAAGTGCTCTTTTATTCAAACAAATCACTTTTTTATATCAAGAAGATTGTATTTGGTTTTTTGTTTTTTTCTTTCAATAAGATAACAAAATTCAAACAAGCTCTATTAAATTGTAAAAACTTATTACATTTGAGTGATAAACACAAATTTTAATATCACATGAATAAGTTTTTGAAATGTTAAAGTTTGTATTAATGTGAAAACTATAAAACTATATTACAAATAACGCAATCATCGAGCTTAAACATTGGTTAAGCAATATTTATTTGGTCGGCTCTTGTCAGGTTGTTTTTAATTAAGATGCATTATGCTCTTCATTAGTCCTAAATGATCAAAGTTAACTAACTTAATTAAATGATCAGTCCTCCAAGACAATGTCATAACCTAAATTGGATATCTTCCAATTTCTTTTGGAATGACTGTCTTTTGTAAATGTTTTTTATAAGGCCAGTTTTCAAGTTTGGACCAATTGTTAATTTCTTTTTATGCAGAGCATGACCTATTTGGTCATCAAAAATCAAGAATTTTGTCTATAACAGCCTAATGGACTTCTGAGAAGCCCATATCTTAACTTATGGGCTTGTAGAAATAACTTAAAAATAGTACGTGAATTGAGCTTGTTATTAGTTGATTTATAATTGTTTGCTATAGTATTAAAATTTATGTATATTTATTTTGAGCTTTTAAATTGTCTTGAGATTTACATCATATTCGAATACCTAACTTTATAATCATGAACTTTATGCTCCACCACTCTTTCAGATTAACGACTATTCCAACTTCCTTCTGTCTCTCTATTTATAAGTTAGTAGGATTAAGGCAACTCATTTAGAAGGAAAATTTCAAAGGATAAAGCTTAATCAATATTTTCTTACCATTACTGAAGCAGATTCGTGGTTTTCACGTTTTAGCCACGGATGACCTGTTTTAAGTTTTAACCACATAACGACAAAATCTGAAAATTCAATTTTAGAAACTTAGTATATTCTCGAGTTTCAGATCACAATGTACAACGCTTTGAAGATGAAAAATGCAACAACACTTAGTAATTGGACAACAATTCGTTTGGCATCTTCCACCGTATATCTTCATCCTCTGAAACAAAGTAAATATCAACTAAAACCAGTAACTCCTTAAGTTCTATATAAATTTATTCTCGTACCTTGACAAAATTCTATCCAAGAGTTCTCCTCCTTCACACAATCTGAAATGGCAGTCAGAATACCTCTTATTAACCGAAGCCTAATTAATAGAGGGGGAAATATCCTTTATTTCAGAATATAGATTCCCCTTCAGTTTCTTCTCAGAGCAACCAATCTCCTTTATTTCAGAATACCTCTATGAAAAACACTTCAAGTGCAACTCTTTTCATCAAGCAAACAGCTGGTTTTCCAGATCGTCCTTTTACCCGTTTTTTAGTGTCGGCTCTTGCCTTTCTGGACTCATATCGGACATATTTGTCAAACCTGTGAAACAAAAAGACCACAGAAGTTTTGGTAAAAACTAAAAGAAGAAAAAAACAACAAAAGGAAGTTAATTAATTAATTACCTTCTTGCTTTCTTCTTCTCCATATACCTCAACAAGGTATTCCCTTTATTCTGAGCCACCAATTCATCTCGATGTTCCCTAAACTGGAAACTCTCACGGCTACTAGCTGTTTCTATAAACTTACTGTTCTGTGTTTTTGTTGCGGTTACATCCATAACCTGGAAAACAAAAACAGAGAATTATCTTTTCTTTAGCATTCATTCCTTTTGACAGTTTATATATCAGGAATGTTGAAATGACTTACGTATACCAAAGGTGAACTTAAATATTGTGAAAAACAATTCATCTCATATACATCACCAAAACTATCTGTTGTTGCCAAAAGGACTTTCTTTCATGGTGTTACTACTATAGTTTATGGTAAACCAAAACCATTTGGATCACATCCAACTTCTGTATCTCCAGCTTGATCGCAACTCATTGATCTTCCTTCCTGAACAAAAATCCCAGATCTGCAACGGTAACAAACAATCACAACTCGATATCATCTTCAGATAATTAAAGAGTAAACATCAATGAATAGAACAATAATCTTAATCCTGAACCTGCGCTTTCGCTATACCATCACTTCCCCATGCTTCAACAACAGGATCATTGAACATTAGTAAAGATGTAAATGGTGTTTGTTGGTGCACAATTTCCTGTTTATCTACATTGATAGAAACCAACAGGTGAGACAACATTTTATGCAAAGTCATTATCAATAGGGTTTTTGCACATTATCTACCAAGAAACCTAGTCAGGAAGTCAATATAAATAAATAAGACAGGTGGTGAATGATAACACAGATTCTTCTAAATTAATCCAAATTATTACTTGATTATAACTCTTATTATCACCTAATTGTTTAGATTCCGCTGCTAAAAACCCTCATTTTAATAACTATAAACTTAACTGGATAAGCAGATGAAGATAAGGCTTGGTAAAAGGACAAAGAATGCAAAACTTAATCAAGATAAGCAATCTAATGATTTAGTTAACCGTAAAAAACAAGCATTATTTGTGGGATAAAAAGAATTTAGTTTTATTTTGTACGAGGCTCAAAATTAAAATTGATTACTGAACTCTGATAGAGTTTCATAAATAATTACTTGTTCTTTTTTTCTGAACAATGATTAAATGTGCATAACTCAATTGCTTCGTATGGCAAGGCAATCTAAACAAGAATATTTGGTAAATCATCAGCCTAAACTCACAAAAGGCACCTATTACTAATGCCACATTTTCAGCAGACCTAGGGACAGATTCTTCTGCAATCCGTTTCATACTTTGAATAATATCAAAAGAGAAATCACAAAGTTATTAACTTCCATATTATGGAACCGGGCCAACCGAGATCTTGCTACATCATATCAAGCAGAATGTCCGCCAAATCTTCAAAATCGTTGTATGAATGTTCTCTAAGATTGTAGTGAAATAAGTGTGATTAAGATATTCCTTGAGAGCTGCAAAGATTCAACTATCTCCACAAGCATATTTTCATATTTTGCATGTACATTTTGTAGTCCCTGAACACTTATAAAGAAATTTAAAAGTTTGAAAAAAAAACCCATAAGAAACCTCAACATAGACAAATTACTAAAAAAAAAATCTAAGTGACATCTATTGGAGGCCAGGGCAGGCAAAAAAGAGGCAGCACCTAGAAGCTCTCTGGCTCCACTGATATTTCCTGCAATGAAATGTGCATAATTCCACAATCAAACACTAGTTCACTGAAACAACAAATAAATTTAGCTTCATCAACACATATCCTTAGCTTAGCTCGTTTTATTCCAGCAGACTCTCATGAGATTCTCCCCTTCTCATCATGTTATAATACAATTCTCTATCACTGTTGCAGAACAAATATCCACTAAGAAAAGGTCCATTTTCCAAGCAATCTTACACTCATGCATCCAGGAAAATTTTACACAAACACTTAGATGAACAGTCAGATGTCCAGGAATAGAAAAAACATCAAAGACAAGCATCCAATAATGCTTGTGAGCAATCCTACCTCACCCATAGAGGGAGATACCAGGAACTAATCACAATAGTCATGAAAGTAGTGAACAGGAAATAAATTAATTCGTAAATTATTTCATCCTGGAAAGTGGTCATAAGAGAGTTAATTAGACAAAAAGAAACAATGATTTTGCACATGAAGCAAAGATGGCTATGCGTTAAGCAACTTCTCAATTTTTTCTTTTGAGGCTTCTCTTCTCCCTTACAAATCTTTTTCTTATCCCTAGGAATAAGAATAGTGACAATTACCAAATTATCAAAAGATTAGAACATATAAAAGAAACTAGAAATTACAATCATGTCTACTAACATATGCTCATATGATGCTTAAAATAGATAAAGAAATCCACTACAGAGTACACCAAGCTATAATGCATGACCAAAAATGCTAGCAATTGTGCCAAGTAACAGAGGAATTTCTACTTGATCAAACAAGAATCTAAAGTGATATGGAAAAAGTTTTGGATCCATAATGTTTGAAACAGATAAAGAAATCCACTTCAGAGTACACCAAACTATAATGCATGACCAAAAATGCTAGCAATTGTGTCAAGTAACAGAGACATTTCTACATGATCAAATAAGAATCTAAAGTTATATGGCAAAAGTTTGGGATCCATGATGCTTGAAACAAATAAAGAAATCCATTGCAAAGTACAACAAGCTAGAATGCATGACCAAAAATGCTAGCAATTGTACCAAGTAATAGAGGCATTTCTACATGATTAGGCATGGCAAATTTCCGGGTTTCGGGAGACCTGAACCGAATCGGACCCGATTTTGCCCCGAAAAAAATGGGTATTTCAATTATCCGAAATACGGTTCGGAACCGATGGGTACCCGACCCGAACCGGACCCGATATTTTAAAACAATTTATATTTTACTTATTTAACTAATTTTACCCGTCAATATATTTTTAAATTTTATCACCGTTTTAAACTTAATTTGGATAAAATTAAGCCAAATTTTAATATTTTAAAAGATACATTAAAAAAAATTCAGGTATTTTAAGCTTTAAAAAATTATTTAATAAAATCAATTATAAATATTCCATTAAAAAAACAGTGATATATTATATTATATATATATATATATTAATAATATTTTAAAATATATATATATTAAAAAAATATCATTTTCTCTAACCTATCATCCTTCTCTTCCTCATCTCTTATTCTCTATCATTTTCGTTTTTTTTTTTCGCCATTTTACCCTAAGTTAAAGAAGGAAGATCAATTTCTATTTTCTCGCCTGGTAATACTATTATTCTTTCCTTTAATTTTATAATGCTTAAGCTAAATGGGGTAGTGAGTGTTGACCTAAACTCAATTAGGTGATTTAGTTTCATGAGCAGAATAGCTATAGCAGCTTGTATAAATGGAAACGGGACAGTAGAACCGAACAGTGAGAACCCAAAAAAAAGTTAATTTTATTATTTTTTGGGTAGCCGAACCGAACCGGACCCGAACCGGAACCGACCGATCGACCCGAAATTACCCGGAACCGAAAAGTAAACAAATTACCCGAACCGATCGGTTCGGTTCCTTCGGATACCCGAACCGTCGGTTCCATTTTGCCATGCCTATACATGATCAAACAAGAATTTAAAGTTATATGACAAGATCTAAACTTATAGCTCAATCAAATTAATCCAATCCAGTCCTAACAAGTTTGAGGCTGATCAAAGAATATAAGAAAAATATGACAGCATATTACCTATCATTCAAGAAACTCTCCTGATGAGGAGAAATAGATAGAGATAGTTTTTGTTTTTCAACTAATGACATACAATACTCTTTACGCAGATAAGTCCATGACTTTGGTACATCAGATATATTGTTGACGTTTTTTCCATCATCAAAACAAAAGCTTAGCAAAATCAAATGCCTCACCCACATCATTCCCTACTTACACATCACTATATAGGTAACTTGTTGATATCAACAAAAAGCAACTAAATGTAAAATAAACAAAAGCTCTTCACTAAAATCACATTGAAATCACATGCTGCACCCACATCATTCCCTACTTACACATCACTATATCAGTAACTTGTGATATAACCAAAAAGCAACAGAATGTAAAAAACACAAGAATTAATGACAAGTGAAAAAATACAACCATAAGTTGGTGTCAAAAGGATATGGTGATAGGGGAGTAATAGAGAGATGTTAGAAAAGGGAAACAACTTAACCCTCAAAGGGACACATCTCAAAACATCAAAATACTTACAGGTTCTAGCTCAGCCATTAATACTACTTACAGGTTCTAGCTCAGTCACATCTGCACAGAAGCTAACTCCAGCAGCTATAAAGCAGTCCCTGGAAAATATATTGAGATTGTGATATATATTGAGACAAATATTAGATAAGATTGTGATAGATATTGAGACAAATACTAGCTTCTAAATAAGCTCTATGCCTCATATAACTACATCAATTTGGCGACTGTAAACATAACTATCTACTATGTACCATAAGATAAAATACAAACCAGTACCTTATTAATTAATTACATTAATACATAACTAACCTTACATAAAATATAGCATAACTGTTGGCTAAACACCTAAAAAAAAGAGACTACATAACATATCCAAATAAAACAAATAAAAAAAGAAACGTGGGATGATGATCCTCCTCGACCACCAAATAATTCGTGCGCAGGGGGAAGGTGATATGATCAACGGTCGCACCATCTGCCTCCCCTCCTCCAGATCTAAGATCATTAATATCAACATCGTATGAGACAACTCTTTCGTCGCACCTCTGCTCATTATCAGAAGATCCGTGCTGAATGTGTGTATCACCAGGTACTAAATCTAACTCGACGGCTGGAAAAACTCGGGGGTGATATTTACTAGACTGACCCACATAGATTATTATACTGATAGCAAATATGACTGCTAACAATATATAAAAATAAATTACGTCGAGAGTTTTTCCAGAGAACCAGTGGTCGCAAGCTTCGAGTAATCCGATACTGAAGCATAGAGCCATTGCTTGGCTTAAATATACCAGGGATATCCAATGTGTACCCATACTTTCCGGGCATTCCTCATGAAAAAGTTCAATCTGGCCAATTACTCCAATGACATTGGTGATGCCCACAAATACCAGCTAGGGAGTGAGCCAAAAGACAGAAATCCCTCTAGGCGCTCCATGTGCTAACAATGCACGTGAGACACCCTCCACTACGGCTTCCACCACCATCGACAAAAAGAGGAATACAAATCCGACCCCAATCCTACAGAGGAGTATGACGCGGGTCAACCTATTGAAAATATGAACAGCAACCCAATCATAGAAGATGATCGATAGTGAAACTGTGATCACGGGAATGTTGTTAAGAACTAGAAGGAGAATTGTGAATGAAATTTGGCGGTGGTTCATCGTATGTACTTGAACCACCATGTAAACATTGTGAACTAATATTGGGACAAAGAAAAAGACGGTGGTCAGGAAAATTGGAAGAATCTGAATAATTTTTAACTTGCTCGATCTCATCAATACTTCTTAATGTCCATTTATTTGATCTCCTTTCATCGAACCCGTCTCCAATTATGGAACCTTCATTCAGAAACCTGTAACAAAAAAAAAGGGAAATCCAGATTAACCTATTAATATATTCTATATGACTTAGTTAGGTTTATATAAAACTAGTTAGGTTTATATAAAATTAGCTAGCTTACTAAGATAATGTTTAGATGTTTACATTTCTCATTCACATAAATAAGAAAAAAACAATTACAGAACTGGTTCATTTCCAGTTATACTAAGGAGGTATAAACAAATCTAATGATTTACTCTTTCTTTCTTAATACAGAAATGGATTCCAAGTTTCAGAATACCCTAGAGTCAACTAAACATGCTCAAAGATTAAGATTACATTATGAAAGAATTGTAAGAAGAATACAATTATCAGCAGAAATATAAGCACTATGATCGATCATTTAACTGAAAAGCTAAATATTATTTAGTTAGGTTTATATAAAACTAGCTAGCTTACCGAGATAATGTTTAGATATCTACATTTCGTATCCACATAAATAAGAAAAAAAACATTACAAAACTGGTTCATTTCCAGTTATACTAAGGAGGTATAAACAAATCTAATGATTTACTCTTTCTTTATACAGAAATGGATTCCAAGTTTTAGAATACCCTAGAGTCAACTAAACATGCTCAAAGACTAAGATTACATTATGAAAGAATTCCAAGAAGAATTACAGAACTGGTTCATTTCCAGTTATACTAAGAAGGTATAAACAAATCTAATGATTTACTCTTTCTTTCTTTATACAGAAATGGATTCCAAGTTTTAGAATACCCTAGAGTCAACTAAACATGCTCAAAGACTAAGATTACATTATGAAAGAATTCCAAGAAAAATACAATTATGAGCAGATATATAAGTATTATGATCGATCATCTAACTGAAGAGCTAAAGATTATTTAGTTAGGTTTATATATATACAGCTAGCTAGCTAGGTTGCTGAGATTATGTTTGGTTATAAACACTATTATCATCTAACCGGAGAGTTAAAGATTATTTAGTTAGGTTTATATAAAACTAGCAAGTTTACCGAGATAATGTTTAGATATCTATATTTCCTATCCACATAAATAAGAAAAAAATCAATTATAGAACTGGTTAATTTCCAGTTATACTAAGAAGGTATAAACAAATCTAATGATTTACTCTTTCTTTCTTAGTACAGAAATGGATTCCAAGTTTCAGAATACCCTAGAGTCAACTAAACATTCTTAAAGACTAAGATTATATTATGAAATAATTCCAAGAATAATACAATTATTAGCAGCTATATAAGCACTATGATCAATCATTTAACTGAAGAGCTAAAGATTATTTAGTTAGGTTTATATATATATACAGCTAACTAGTTAGGTTCCTGAGATTATGTTTTGATTTAAACACTATGATCATCCAACCGAAGAGCTAAAAATTATTAGCTAGTTGTGATTATGATTGGATATAACAATTAAAAATTCATAAACCTACAACAATTGGTTAATTTTTTCATCCAATAATTAATAAACTTCTATAACAACTAAAAATTTAGTCTCAAAATTTTGTATATATATATATAATTTATAAATTAACTTCATGTTACCTCAAATGGTACGTAAGACTATGCGACGACGGTGACGACGAAGTGCCTCCCATGGGCGGATCGTAGTAGGCGGTAGTCGGGGAAGTCTTAATTTTCGATTCATCCAAGCCGCCTAAAATGCTTGGATAACTCCACAAAAGATGCTGGAACATTCTTTTTTTGAATGTAAATAGTATTTTTCTCCTCTTACGAAAAATACTATTGAAACAAACATCAAGAAGACGGGTAGAAGGAAACCCAAGACCCAATTCCTATTGTCCTGAATTTGTATAACCCCAACGGTTCCCAGGCCAGATACTAGGGTCCAAACCACGTAATGCCATTTAAAATAACTGGTCACGTTCCTCTTTCCCATCCTAGTTTTGGAGTCGAACTGCTCGACCCCAAATTGGAGACACGACGCCCTAATACTGCCCGAGCCAATAACTAACGAACTCAGTCTAGCTAATATAACCCACAAGTGCCTAGGGCATGTGCATGTGTGTTCATCTTCTCCGGAGCATTTATGGGTGCTAGATATGGGTATCGTACATAAACGTTCGTATTCGACTCGGACAAGTCGTTTTAGACTCTCAATCGTGTCGTATTGTGTCGTGTCTAAATCTTATGTGTGTCGTATCGTGTCTTGACCCACTCAAATTATTATGATTCATGGAATATTTTGTGTCGTGTTATTCGTGTCCATGAGTTTATTCGTGTCATACTAACTCGTGTTTAAATTTGTGTTTCGTGTTATTACGACTAGATTTGGTTATCGTGTCAACAAAATCGTGTCTTGACACTCAGGTTAATTATTTATATATATTAAATTATATTGTTAGTAAAAATTATAAAATATTATTATATTATTAAAGTTAAGTTATTATCATATATTTTGTTTTAATGTTTTAATAATAATTAAAATTTTAAAATAATTTAAAATTTTAAAAATAATATGTAAATTAATATGTGAGATAATTATTATGAGACACAAATTTCTATTCATATAATTTATTTAATATTTATATTTTATTTTAATATTTTAGTATATTTTATTTTAATTATATATATTACATTTATAAAATTAAATAATTTATAAATTTAATGAGGATGTAAATATAATTAGAGAGACATGGTCGTTTGATAATATTAATGTAAAAGTGGGTAGTTTGAGAAAGAAAATGGGAAACAAAGTGGTAAAGGTGGGTAAAATTTATAAATATATATTATTATATTATTAAAATTAAAATTATTATCGTATATTTATTATTTAATGTATTAATAATAATTGAAATTATAAATAATTAAAAAATTAATATGTAATTAATAAAATAATATCGAAGAGAATTATTAATAAACTCACATTATTATTCATATAATTTATTTTTTATTTATATTTTATTTTAATTTATATTATTTAAGTTAGTATTTTATATTAATATTATATTTTAGTGTGTTTAATTTTAATTATAAATATTACATTTATGAAATTAAATAATTTCTTAATTGACTAAAAATTTAATAGGTTTAGAGAATGCTAAAGTGGGTAGCTTTAGGTCATTTGATTAATCGTGTTTATGTCGTTTCGTGTGTATATTCGTGCTCGTGTCGTGTCTATACTCGTGTCGTGTCCGTGTCGAATTGTAACCGTGTTTCGATCGTATAAACTCATAATCGTGTCGTGACTGTGTCGTCTTGTGCTTGTATCGTGTCAACCCAAGATCCGAGTGAGATAATATCGTATCGTGTCGTTCCGTACAAATATCGTGTTGAATCGTGTCGGTTCGTATTTAGCTAACTCATTGTCCAGCTCTAGGATATAACAACTAAAAATTCATAAACCTATAAAATTCGGTTAATTTATTCATCCAATAATTAATAAACTTCTATAACAACTAAAAATTTAGTCTCAAAATTTTGTATATATATATAATTTATAAATTAACTTCATGTTACCTCAAATGGTACGTAAGACTATGTGACGACGACGACGGAGTGTCTCACATGGGCGGATCGTAGTAGGCAGTAGTTGGGAGAAGTCTTAATTTTCGATTCATCCAAGCAGCCTAAAATGCTTGGATAACTCCACAAAAGATGCTGCAACATTCTTTTTTTTAATGTAAATAGTATTTTTCTCCTCTTACGAAAAATACTATTGAAACAAACATCAAGAAGACGGGTAGAAGGAAACCCAAGACCCAATTCCCATTGCCTGAATTTGTATAACCCCAATGGTTCCCAGGCCAGATACTAGGGTCCAAACCACATAATACCAGTTAAAATAACTGGTCACGTTCCTCTTTCCCACCCTAGTTTTGGAGTCGAACTGCTCGACCCCAAATTGGACACACGACGCCCTAATGTTGCCCGAGCCAATAACTAACGAACTCAGTCCAGCTAATAGAACCCACAAGTGCCTAGGGCATGTGCATGTGTGTTCATCTTCTCCGGAGCATTTATGGGTGCTAGATCTGGATATCGTACATAAACGTTCGTATTCGACTCGGACAAGTCGTTTTAGACTCTCAATCGTGTCGTATTGTGTCGTGTCTAAATCTTATGTGTGTCGTATCGTGTCTTGACCCACTCAAAATATTATGATTCACGGACTATTTTGTGTCGTGTTATTCGTGTCCATGAGTTTATTCGTATCGTACTAACTCGTGTTTAAATTTGTGTTTCGTGTTATTACGACTAGATTTGGTTATCGTGTCAACACAATCGTGTCTTGACACTCAGGTTAATTATTTATACATATTAAATTACATTGTTAGTAAAACTTATAAAATATTATTATATTATTAAAGTTAAATTATTATCATATATTTTGTTTTAATATTTTAATAATAATTAAAATTTTAAAATAATTTAAAATTTTAAAAATAATATGTAAATTAATATGTGAGATAATTATTATGAGACACAAATTTCTATTCATATAATTTATTTAATATTTATATTTTATTTTAATATTTTAGTATATTTTATTTTAATTATATATATTACATTTATAAAATTAAATAATTTATAAATTTAATGAGAATGTAAATATAATTAGAGAGACATGGTCATTTGATAATATTAATGTAAAAGTGGGTAATTTGAGAAAGAAAATGGGAAAGAAAGTGGGAAAGGTGGATAAAATTTATAAATATATATTATTATATTATTAAAATTAAAATTAAAATTATTATCATATATTTATTATTTAATGTATTAATAATAATTGAAATTATAAATAATTAAAAAATTAATATGTAATTAATAAAAGAATATCGAAGAGAATTATTAATAGACTCACATTATTGTTCATATAATTTATTTTTTATTTATATTTTATTTTAATTTATATTATTTAAGTTAATGTTTTATATTAATATTATATTTTAGTGTGTTTAATTTTAATTATAAATATTACATTTATGAAATTAAATAATTTCTTAATTGACTAAAAATGTAATAGGTTTAGAGAATGCTAAAGGTCATTTGACTAATTGTGGTTATGTCGTTTCGTGTGTATATTCGTGCTCGTGTCGTGTCTATACTCGTGTTGTGTCCGTGTCGAATCGTAACCGTGTTTCGATCGTATAAACTCATAATCGTGTCGTGACCGTGTCGTCTCGTGCTAGTATCGTGTCAACCCAAGATCCGAGTGAGATAATATCATATTGTGTCGTTCCGTACAAATATTGTGTTGGATCGTGTCGGTTCGTATTTAGCTAACTCATTACCCAGCTCTAGGATATAACACCTAAAAATTCATAAACCTATAACATTTGGTTAATTTATTCATCCAATAATTAATAAACTTCTATAACAACTAAAAATTTAGTCTCAAAATTTTGTATATATATATAATTTATAAATTAACTTCATGTTACCTCAAATGGTACGTAAGACTATGTGACGACGACGACGGAGTGTCTCCCATGGGTGGATCGTAGTAGGCAGTAGTTGGGAGAAGTCTTAATTTTCGATTCATCCAAGTAGCCTAAAATGCTTGGATAACTCCACAAAAGATGCTGGAACATTCTTTTTTTGAATGTAAATAGTATTTTTCTCCTCTTACGAAAAACACTATTGAAACAAATATCAAGAAGATGGGTAGAATGAAACCCAAGACCCAATTCTCATTATCCTGAATTTGTATAACCCCAACGGTTCCCAGGCCAGATACTAGGGTCCAAACCACGTAATGCCAGTTAAAATAACTGGTCACGTTCCTCTTTCCCACCCTAGTTTTGGACTCGAACTGCTCGACCTCAAATTGGAGACACGACGCCCTAATGTTGCCCGAGCCAATAACTAACGAACTCAGTCCAGCTAATAGAACCCACAAGTGCCTAGGGCATGTGCATGTGTGTTCATCTTCTCCGGAGCATTTATGAGTGCTAGATCTGGGCATTGTACATAAACGTTCGTATTCGACTCGGACAAGTCGTTTTAGACTCTCAATCGTGTCGTATTGTGTCGTGTCTAAATCTTATGTGTGTCGTATAGTGTCTTGACCCACTCAAAATATTATGATTCACGGACTATTTTGTGTCGTGTTATTCGTGTCCATGAGTTTATTCGTATCGTACTAACTCGTGTTTAAATTTGTGTTTCGTGTTATTACGACTAGATTTGGTTATCGTGTCAACACAATCGTGTCTTGACACTCAGGTTAATTATTTATATATATTAAATTACATAGTTAGTAAAACTTATAAAATATTATTATATTATTAAAGTTAAATTATTATCATATATTTTGTTTTAATGTTTTAATAATAATTAAAATTTTAAAATAATTTAAAATTTTAAAAATAATATGTAAATTAATATGTGAGATAAATATTATGAGACACAAATTTCTATTCATATAATTTATTTAATATTTATATTTTATTTTAATATTTTAGTATATTTTATTTTAATTATATATATTACATTTATAAAATTAAATAATTTATAAATTTAATGAGAATGTAAATATAATTAGAGAGACATGGTCATTTGATAATATTAATGTAAAAGTGGGTAGTTTGAGAAAGAAAATGGGAAAGAAAGTGGGAAAGGTGGATAAAATTTATAAATATATATTATTATATTATTAAAATTAAAATTAAAATTATTATCATATATTTATTATTTAATGTATTAATAATAATTGAAATTATAAATAATTAAAAAATTAATATGTAATTAATAAAAGAATATCGAAGAGAATTATTAATAGACTCACATTATTGTTCATATAATTTATTTTTTATTTATATTTTATTTTAATTTATATTATTTAAGTTAATGTTTTATATTAATATTATATTTTAGTGTGTTTAATTTTAATTATAAATATTACATTTATGAAATTAAATAATTTCTTAATTGACTAAAAATGTAATAGGTTTAGAGAATGCTAAAGGTCATTTGACTAATTGTGGTTATATCGTTTCGTGTGTATATTCGTGCTCGTGTCGTGTCTATACTCGTGTTGTGTCTGTGTCGAATCGTAACCGTGTTTCGATCGTATATACTCATAATCGTGTCGTGACCGTGTCGTCTCGTGCTTGTATCGTGTCAACTCAAGATCCGAGTGAGATAATATCGTATTGTGTCGTTCCGTACAAATATTGTGTTGGATCGTGTCGGTTCGTATTTAGCTAACTCATTACCCAGCTCTAGGATATAACACCTAAAAATTCATAAACCTATAACATTTGGTTAATTTATTCATCCAATAATTAATAAACTTCTATAACAACTTAAAATTTAGTCTCAAAATTTTGTATATATATATAATTTATAAATTAACTTCATGTTACCTCAAATGGTACGTAAGACTATGTGACGACGACGACGAAGTGTCTCCCATGGGCGGATCGTAGTAGGCAGTAGTTGGGAGAAGTCTTAATTTTCGATTCATCCAAGTAGCCTAAAATGCTTGGATAACTCCTCAAAAGATGCTGGAACATTCTTTTTTTGAATGTAAATAGTATTTTTCTCCTCTTACGAAAAACACTATTGAAACAAACATCAAGAAGATGGGTAGAATGAAACCCAAGACCCAATTCTCATTGTCCTGAATTTGTATAACCCCAACGGTTCCCAGGCCAGATACTAGGGTCCAAACCACGTAATGCCAGTTAAAATAACTGGTCACGTTCCTCTTTCCCACCCTAGTTTTGGAGTCGAACTACTCGACCTCAAATTGGAGACACGACGCCTTAATGTTGCCCGAGCCAATAACTAACGAACTCAGTCCAGCTAATAGAACCCACAAGTGCCTAGGGCATGTGCATGTGTTGTTCATCTTCTCCGGAGCATTTATGGGTGCTAGATCTGGGCATTGTACATAAATGTTCGTATTCGACTCGGACAAGTCGTTTTAGACTCTCAATCGTGTCGTATTGTGTCGTGTCTAAATCTTATGTGTGTCGTATCGTGTCTTGACCCACTCAAAATATTATGATTCACGGACTATTTTGTGTCGTGTTATTCGTATCCATGAGTTTATTCGTGTCGTACTAACTCGTGTTTAAATTTGTGTTTCGTGTTATTACGACTAGATTTGGTTATCGTGTCAACACAATCGTGTCTTGACACTCAAGTTAATTATTTATATATATTAAATTATATTGTTAGTAAAACTTATAAAATATTATTATATTATTAAAGTTAAATTATTATTATATATTTTGTTTTAATGTTTTAATAATAATTAAAATTTTAAAATAATTTAAAATTTTAAAAATAATATGTAAATTAATATGTGAGATAATTATTATGAGACACAAATTTCTATTCATATAATTTATTTAATATTTATATTTTATTTTAATATTTTAGTATATTTTATTTTAATTATATATATTACATTTATAAAATTAAATAATTTATAAATTTAATGAGAATGTAAATATAATTAGAAAGACGTGGTCATTTGATAATATTAATGTAAAAGTGGGTAGTTTGAGAAAGAAAATGGGAAAGAAAGTGGGAAAGGTGGGTAAAATTTATAAATATATATTATTATATTATTAAAATTAAAATATTAATAATAATTGAAATTATAAATAATTAAAAAATTAATAAGTAATTAATAAAATAATATCGAAGAGAATTTTATTATTTTAATTTATATTATTTAAGTTAATATTTTATTTTCATATTATATTTTAGTGTGTTTAATTTTAATTATAAATATTACATTTATGAAATTAAATAATTTTTTAATTGAATAGAAATGTAATAGGTTTAGAGAATGTTAATGTGGATAGCTTAGGTCATTTGACTAATTGTGTTTATGTCGTTTCGTGTGTATACTCGTACTCGTGTCGTGTCTATACTTGTGTCGTGTCCGTGTCAACTCGTAACCGTGCTTCGATCGTATAAACTCATAATCGTGTTGTGACCGTATTATTTCGTGCTTGTATCGTGTCAATCCAAGACCCGAGTGAGATAATATTGTATCGTGTTGTTCCGTACAAATATCGTATTGTTTCGTACTTGTATCGTGTCAACCCAAGACCCAAGACACGATACGATATTATCTCACGCGGGTCTTGGGTTGACATGATACAAGCACGAGATATGCAGACGGGCAAGTTGTGCTTCTAATGTTAGGGGTTTTTTGAAAAATCTCATTTTAAGTTGTAAAAATAATAACTAATGGTTTATTAAACCGTTAATTAGTTAGTAACTAATTAGTTAGTTTGGTTAATTAGTTAGTATTGAATTCCTATATAAGGGAGACATGTAATGTTTGAATAACAACTTTCAATAATACAATTTCAAATTTACACTTCTTATTCTTCCAGATTTTAACATGGTATCAGAACTCCAAGGTTAAAAATCTTAGAGGGTTTTCGCTGCCTCTACTAATGGCCGGAGTAGCCATTGGTGGAGGGCTTTATTCTATACTTGTATTATTAAATATAACGAATATTTACTTTTAAATTTAAATAACAACCAGATATATGCATAAAATTCATAATATATGCTATGCTTAGGAGGAGTTCAGCTCTAATTATTTTGTTTGTTTTATAATTAAAACTATAGTTAAATTGAAATTCAAATTTGTATAGAATTCAAATCAAATGAGCATGGTTTTAAATTTTCAAAGAAGGTATTCTTAACTAACTCGTTTTTGTCCAATTTAAATTAGATTATAATTTGACATGTTTATTAAAGTTTTTTTTTGTTTAATATAATTTTCCCAAATTAAAATGATGACATTTGAACTTGATTAAATGATGTTGACATTTTTAACATAGTTATAACATGTTTAACCTAAATTATACTAGCTCAATATATTTTGATCAAACACTCAATTACACATTATTAACCTATTTAAAACATAAAAAAAAAAATGTTAAATGAGTCAATATTATTTACTTAGAACTAAGACCTAATGGAGAGAATTCAGACTATTCAATATTCATTTCATTTCATATCCTAACCCTATTCTTTACTTATTCTCTAATATTTGAGTGAGATACCTTATACTTAAGGGAAATAAAATAGATCAAAGACTCATTCAACAGATGTAATATATTAAATAATCTATGACATAATTTGTGTTCTAAAAAAACTATAGAATTGTAATTCCAGAGTAAGAAACGATAAAACTAACACTTTAAAAAAACCATAAACATCCAATTACATTAAAATTATATTCCAACTTCTTATTTCAAGTAGAATTTGGAATCTTAAACTCAAATCCAATTCTAATTTTGTCTCCTTACAAGGATAAAAAGTATTAAATATTTGTTACTGTCTAAGTGAGCTACAAAATAACATGTATAGAAAAGGGTACACCATCTAACTTATTATTGGAGGTCTCTCATGTTGGCTACTACTTGAGGTTTGAGTGCCAAAGCCAGACCAAACTTATCGATATACTTGGTTGGTGTCCACTTCTCCAGAGATTATAAAAAGTGATTTGGACGTCATTCAAAGATACAATAAGGTCTAAGTTTGTATAGCTCAATCCACCGTTGTATTTAGTAAGAACCCCCTCCTTGGTATCAAAAAATAAATCTGTTCCAATGGCAAGAATATTTGTACCAATAACACCAGAGAAGTTGACTACAGGGTTTGCTGTCAAGCTCAAGCATGAGCTTAC
This sequence comes from Impatiens glandulifera, assembly GCF_907164915.1. Classification (NCBI taxonomy): domain Eukaryota; kingdom Viridiplantae; phylum Streptophyta; class Magnoliopsida; order Ericales; family Balsaminaceae; genus Impatiens; species Impatiens glandulifera. The sequence continues at coordinate 64,404,613 of NC_061862.1, read as the reverse complement.
CATTCAAGTAATAAACTTCCAACTGCAAGAAATAAACATTTAATCATCAAAAACATAATCTAAATGAAGAGACATATATGACATACAATTGATCAATAGAATGTAGAACTAAAAATGTTTGATATGGGATATGAGATAATTGGTTTTTTTTATATGTATTGTCCAATTAGGGGTTATTTGAATTAATTCATAAAAAAAAAGCTGAACAACATGTTAACAAAATTGATCCATGAAAAACTCTAAATGAAGATTTAAATACCTCATTTACCTTTTCAGGGAGCTTTGATGGGGAATCCTGAAACTTAAGATAGTCTTCAGACCAGGAGTAGCTTCATCAACTGTTATGGTTGTAAAAAGCTCAACATTGTCAAATGCTTCAGAAATATCATGACATGAATAAAAATAATATTAAAAAGAAAAGCGCTTAGCATACAAACAAAGAACTACAACAGATTAATCTCACAAAAAATCCAGCTAAGGAAATTTATTAATTGAACATGCAATATATGGTGTTAACTTACAATAGCACAAAAATGCATTAAACACATTAGGCTTTAAATGTCACTTCCATTTCAATTCACATGTCATTCGAAACATTATAGTAGTTCAAAGTATATGAACGGTATGGATCAAATTGTCACATTGGGCTGTTTTGTTATACCATTATGTTATGTTAATCATTAACCGAAAAATCTACACGTGTTATGTTTGTCATAAATTACAATGATTTTGAAAGTAATATGAAACATGATCCAACCAATAATCTGATCATAATCAAGAAAAAATCTTTATACTTTGATGAATACAAAATTACATTCAAATTTGGATCAGCTAAAAAATTTGTTTACTGAATGAAATTACAAAAATCACACTATAATTTGAATAATGTTACAAAAAAATCTTATACCAAACGAATATAAAACTTTCAATTTGAGCTTTGACGATTTCCTATTGGGATCATAATTGTGATAAAATACCAACTTTCAAATAGGTTATAGTATCAAATAACTTGATATAAAAAATAACACATGAAATGAGCCCAGCATAATTCATCCCCATTATTATACCAAGCAAGATCATCACATCATCATGCAAAACCAAGATCATCACATCATCATGCAAAACATTCTTCATTTATATCAGGCAAATCAAAACTAGAATCTAATAAGAGCAATTGACAATTTGATATAAATTTCCATTATTATTCAACTAGTTAAAAAAATAAAACATAGTATCTTGTAGTAAATTTTGTGAAAAGTGCCTAAATAAATTAAATTGAACCAGTTGTAGAGCATATTAAACACAAAGACCTGGAATGCATGAAGAATAGGTTTTCATCATGCAACTAAGCAATATGACAATCATTTCCATTTACATGTTAGATTATTCAGTGTAAAAAAATTGTCAACGCATTCGTCAAGTTACAATATCTACTACAACTTATAAAGATGACATTCTAAGAAAAGTATAACAAAGAACTCACATTAGAATTTTTGTCCACTTTAATATCAGAGGTGATATTCTTGTTCTTCCGCTGTGTATTAACATCAGCAAGGAAGACATTGTCTTTCTTCACACCAAACGAATTAATAGTCTAGAATGTGCACACTATAAATATTAAAACTCCACATTACCATAAAACATGATCCATACAAACCAAGGAAGAAAAGAGGCACAATTAAATGTATTACTACTAATTAACAAGAGTGTGACACATAATGCATCACAACTTATCAGTTTTGAATTAAGTTTATTTGATAATTTTCACTAAAAATCACTTATTTTTCAGTAAGCGTGAGAAGAGTGTACAAAAGATAACTTTAAACCTTAAAGCTTGTTTTCTTATTAATTCCAGGAGTTGCAGTAAGTTCTTCACTCCAACCAAACGGAAATGAAATTAAGCAAATTACATCTCTAGAAAGGTAAAATAGTTTTAAAATATTTTCCCTACATTAGCCTTACATCTTATCAAACCAGCTTCCATATTAAGCACTTACTTAAAATTCAAATAATTATATTGCTTATTCAGCATCTTATTTTCATACACTTAACTAATTCTTTACCTAAAATTCAGTATTCAACACTTAATATTCATTTTTATCCAACACCCTAATAATATGAAATCATTAGCTAATCATATATCATTTGTGTGCCACATTATTTAAGGCGAGAAGACATTCTCTTTGAGCATAAGAAGAGAAAAATAAAACGTGTGATTCAGTCAAAACATCATCGTGTGCAACCATACCTTAATGTCAAGCCCTAAACTCAAAAAAAAACAAGAGGTTGTAATAGTTTATTGTAGGTTCATATGGATGGAATACATTGCACGTTTTAGCTGAATTCAACAGTTTCACCAAATTTGAGCTATTTGACATATAAGAACTCCAATTGCATATTGCCCAAAGCTTTATGATCCATCCATAATGGTACCCAATAAGCATATCCATTTAGGATATTAATGGGAAGTCATTGAATAATTTTACAATATGAAACACAATCATCTGGTATGTTCTTTAGGCGTCTATTAATGCAGACCTAAAACATGGCATAAGTAACTCAACATTTAGACCTCATGTAAGTCTTCCAATGATACTAAAAGCCTACAATAGATAGTAATCAACATTCAGGAAACTCAAATGAAAACTAAATGCATATAGACTGTACGTAGTTCTACGAGCTGAAGAAACAGATATAGAGAGAGGAATGAAGAAAACTCACTACTCCAGTTGGGGAGTAGATGGTGATGGTGAATTTGTGGTCATTCCGGTAATCATTGTATACAATATGTACCACATCAAATCAGAACAAAGACATTAGAACAAATATGAAAACATTGATTGATTGAACATTTTTATAGCACCAAAGAACTCTTGGAGCTAGACCACACATAGAAAATGCAAGCAAATATATATACAGATAGAGAAAGAGACGAGGACCCTTGCCCGTGATAGTTAGCCAGAAAAATCACTAATTCGTGAAGAAAGCTATGTATATTGTAACCGCAGATGTTGTTCAGAGTCTGGAGCGTCCATTTTCTGAAACTGGTTGATCATCTTTTTCATCATTTATGTAAAATAAAATAAAATTGATATCATAACAATATAAACAATTTTTTAACTACATTTTGTTTTCAAATTCTTAATACAACTACAAATTTGTAAAGTTTTGGAAATGAAAATAAAAATTATATTTTTTAGGCCTAATTTGATTTAGATCATTTAAATTGAATATGCAATAAATAAATATTTTATCATCAATTCTATTATTTAAACCAATAATTAATATATTAAATTAACTTCCCATATTTTTAAATTATTTTTTCATTATACATTTAGCTTTTTTTATCCAAATAATCTATGCATTTTTAAAGGTGCAACATGTCAAGGTGAATTAGATAGTGTCTAGAGTTTCTCACCTCCCTTAACCCCTTTTTGAACCTATGACCTTAATAACGATGTTAAAATATTTAATCAATTAGACTAAATTACTTTTTGTTAGGTTGAATACATAATTATTATATATTTTTAATATAACATATAAATTTAAAAAATATAATTCAACTAGGGCCCTTCGGTGTCGGTTCTGTTGGTTAAGAAGAGTCGAACAGTCAAGTACTCAACCTCTTCGTGTAATAAAATGACTTTTTAATTCTAAACCATTAAATTAAACTAAACCGATAAAATAATTTAAATCTTAATAAAGTACACTAAACAAGATCATTTATAATAACACTAAGAAGAATAAATCTTTAGAAACAAAATATAATTTTCAAATGGTCAAATTTGTGACATTGTAATTTATATTTTTTATTGCCTCCTCTTTGTGTCTTTTGAGGTTGAAGCTAACTTTTTTTATATAAATATATGTCTAAATGATGGTAAAGTAGTCATGATTTATCATACCCTCTTATTCTGAATTTTGATATGTCTATCTTAAGTTCGGGTGCAGATCTTATGTACAACGTTCATATTGTTTCATTTATTGTAATACTCTTTCAAAACAAATAAATTATACATTATGAATAAATAAAAAATAATAATAATAATTTTTAATGTTAATTTTGAAAAGTACAGGAAATGGTATTGAATGTGGTATAGTAATATCACCCCCTCAAGTTCACATATTTGCAACCTCTCTAGTTTGTCACATAGGATTATAAGAGGTTAAAATGACTCTTATTCTTTAGCACTGTGTATCATTAACTTGTAATTAATTGTAATATATATATATATATATATATATATATATATATATAAATAAATGTATTGACTAATTATAATAATTATATAAATAAAATTGTAACATCAAAACTTGTTCCGTATTATAACTAATGAATTGTTTAATAATATTCAGTTGGATTTATATAAAGTGCTCTTTTATTCAATCAAATCACTTTTTTTTATATCAAGAAGATTGTATTTGGTTTTTTGTTTTTTTTTTCTTTCAATAAGAAAACAAAATTCAAACAAGCTCTATTAAATTGTAAAAACTTATTACATTTGAGTGTTAAACACAAATCTTAATATCACATGAATAAGTTTTTGAAATGTTAAAGTTTGTATTAACGTGAAAACTATAAAACTATAGTACAAATAACGCAATCATCGAGCTTAAACATTGGTTAAGCAATATTTATTTGGTCGGCTCTTGTCAGGATGTTTTTAATTAAGATGCATTATGCTCTTCATTAGTCCTAAATGATCAAAGTTAACTAACTTAATTAAATGATCAGTCCTCCAAGACAACGTCATAACCTAAATTGGATATCTTCCAATTTCTTTTGGAATGACTGTCTTTTGTAAATGTTTTTTATAAGGTCAGTTTTCAAGTTTGGACCTATTGTTAATTTCTTTTTATGCAGAGCATGACCTATTTCATCTTGTCTATAACAGCCTGATGGACTTCTTAGAAGCCCATATCTTAACTTATGGGCGTGTAGAAATAAGTTAAAAATAGTACGTGAATTGGGCTTGTTATGAGTTGATTTATAATTGTTTGCTATAGTATTAAAACTTATGTAAATTTATTTTGAGTTTTTAAATTGTCTTGAGATTTACATCATATTCGAATACATAACTTTATAATCATGAACTTTGTGCTCCACCACTCTTTCAGATTGACGACTATTCCAACTTCCTTCTATCTCTCTATTAAAAAAAAAATTAAAAATTATAAATGTTGGCAAAACTATTTTTTCTTAATACTTTTACCAACCCTTATTAAGCGGCGGTAATTATGGGTCATCAAAGATATATTTTGTTGTAGTGCTTCTATCTCTCTATTTATAAGTTAGTTATCCTCAAAGTCTTATCCCTTATAATTAGTAGGATTAAGGCAACTCATTTAGAAGGAAAATTTCAAAGGATAAAGCTTAATCAATATTTTCTTACAATTACTAAGTTAGTTAATGGATGAGCATCTATACTTTGGGCTAGATAGGAAATGACGAAATAAGTTAGTTATTAATAGATATTATTAATTATTTATTAATATATTAATAATAGATATAAATTATGCATGTTGGATGTCTATGGAAAAGATTGATCATGTTAACCTTATCTTTTGTGTAATGTGGTATTTCGACTTTAGGGAAAGAATCTGAAAAAGGTTGAATTATTGAAGATTTGTGACCCTATAACAATATCAGTACTGTTTTTGGATGCTCAATGTTAATCCTCGTAGCCGTAGCCGAAAAAAAAGCTTATCACATAAATATAAATAATTTCTCTATCACTTATTTATTTTAGGACAAAATTAAGTCTGGTAATTGTTGTAATAATATTAAGACTATTAATATTAAGAAACAATTCTCAAAATCTCATTGTCTATATTATTGAGTTCTTGTAGAACTTTGTCAAAAAAAAAAATTGTATGGTTTATGTTTGTTTTTAATTTTGTTTTGTTTTGTTTGGGTTTTCTCACTTACTATACGAGTTTTGTGTTGACAGTTGTATCAAATAAAAGATTACTACAAAAATAAAAAATCAAATAAAAATTGACATCTTATTTTGTATTATGAATAGTAAAAAAACATAACTTTATGATATCTAAAAGTAGCAAAAGTAAATACCTAATGAGGGTAAAGAACATGCCTATTCTAAAAAAATATTAAGAATGCCTCAATTCAAATAAACTACCAAAAATATCAATAACAAAATCACCTAATACATCAATTCATTCCCTGATCCATGCCTTCCAAAACCATTGTGACTTGGGTCTTGTTATTGGAATTTTTAAAAAAATATAGATTATTTAAAAAGTAATGATAGGTTATAATTTTGAGAAAGTGAATTTTTTTGATAAATTATTTTAAAGATATTAATATATAATTATAAAATAAAAAATAATAATTTAAAATAAAAAGTATTTAATATTTTAATAAATAAATTGAATGATTTAATAAATAAGAGAAAGAAAGAGATTATATATTTTTAATTGGGTTATTTAAATAATCCTATATCACTCATTTGATATATTTATACAGTCAAATCTTAAATAATAATAATGAAAAAACATTGTAATAAAATTTCAGATGCAAAATCTTGTATTTATAAAAAAAATAACACTTAGTAAATCTTAACATGTTTCTCTGTTAAAATAATTATTTAAAATAATATTGATTGGTACGAGGTTATGAAAATTTGATTTTTTGGTAAAAGAATTTTTGAAGAGTATTAATATTTAAAAAAAAAACATATTTTTAAAATTTTAGTTAATAAATTAATTGATTTAATTGATAAAGAGAATTGTGAGAAAATGATTAGTTATTAAAATAAACAAATGAGTTATTAAAAAATAATCTTATCCAACACCTAAATTAGAATAATTAAACATCTAAATTAGAATAATCAAGATAGAAAAAATAAAAGGTAATACATTATCTATATATATATATAATGATGCTTAATTTTTAAAGTGTCCGGATTGCCGGGTCGAGAGCTGTGGTTAATTTGGATATATGTGAGAGTAATGGATAATTGGGTCGGATTGTGGGTTGACCCGCTCATAAACTTAAAACGGTTAAAAATAAAATTAAAAATACTATAGATATGGTTCGAACTTGCAACCTAACAAAAACAAGTACAACATTTTAACAAACTAGGCTAATAACACTTTATATTTTAAATTCAACCCAAAATTTGATAAACGCATGACATTTTAACAATATAAGTTTAATTTTTTAATTAACTAATCTATATATATATATATATATATATATATATATATATATAATGATGCTTAATTTTTAAAGTGTCTGAATTGCCGGATCGAGAGTTGTGGTTAATTTGGATATATGTGAGAGTAAATGAATACTTGGGTCGGATTGTGGGTTGACCCGCCCATAAACTTAAAACGGTTAAAAATAAAATTAAAAAAGCTATAGGTATAATTCGAACTTGCAACATAACAAAACAAGTACAAACTTGTAACCAACTAGGCTAATAACACTTTATATTTTAAATTCAACCCAAAATTTGATAAACGCATGACATTTTAACAATATAAGTTCAATTTTTTAACTAACTAATCTATATATATATATATATATATATATATATATATATATATATATATATATATATATATATATATATATATAATGATGCTTAATTTTTAAAGTGTCCGAATTGCCGGGTCGAGAGCTGTGGTTAATTTGGATATATGTGAGAGTAAATGGATACTTGGGTCGGATTGTGGGTTGACCCGCCCATAAACTTAAAACGGTTAAAAATAAAATTAAAAATGCATAGGTATGGTTTGAACATGCAACCTAACAAAACAAGTACAAACTTTTAACCAACTAGGCTAATAACACTTTATATTTTAAATTCAACCCAAAATTTGGTAAACGCGTGACATTTTAACAATATAAGTTCAACTTTTTAATTAACTAATTTATATATATATATAATGATGCTTAATTTTTAAAGTGTCCGGATTGTCGGGTCGAGAGCTGTGGTTAATTTGGATATATGTGAGAGTAAATAGATACTTGGGTCGGATTGTGGGTTGAGCCACCCATAAACTTAAAACGGTTAAAAATAAAATTAAAAATGCTATAGACATGGTTCGAACTTGCAACCTAACAAAACAAATACAAACTTTTAACCAACTATGCTAATAACATTTTATATTTTAAATTCAACCCAAAATTTGATAAACGTGTGATATTTTAAAAATATAAGTTCAATTTTTTAATTAATTAATCTATATATATGATGCTTAATTTTTAAGGTGTCCGGATTGCCGGGTCGAGAGCTGTGATTAGTTTGGATATATGTGAGAGTAAATGGATACTTGGGTCGGATTATGGGTTGACCCGCCCATAAAAATTTTATCGTAATATTTTTTCACGGTTTTTTATATTATTACTCGTGCAAATGCATGGAATACGTGCTAGTATACGTTAATAACATTAAAGTAAAGGTAATACATGATATACATTAATGACATTATACAAAAATTAAAGTAATAAAAACTAACATTATTTATTGCAATATTTAAAAAAAAAAAAACTACTCATCATATTCTCAATCAAATCAACTATTAGAGTCCTATATAGTCTTTGGATGATTATATTGAATATCAAAAGTCATGGAAAAACATCATGTCCATAGTTTTGGGCCTTGGTTCATTTTCTTAGCTAACAATATCACTTATTATTATTTTGAGGCCTTAGATTATTTGAAGGTTTTATTAGTATATTTTGAAAAAAAAAAATATTTGATGAAAAAGTAGGTTCACTAACATTGTTTTGCGTTCACTTTCCCAAACTAACCTAGTTTGTTCATTTTATTCCCAAACTAACCTAGTTTACTATTCAAACTCATTTTTTTTTTATTTTTTTTTAAATTTCAAATTTATTATATATATATATATATATAATTATTCTTTATATAAACTAAATTATTTATATTTTGATATATATTTTAAATTATTAATTTTATAAATTTAATTATTTATATTTTGATATATAATTTAAATTATTTTTTTATAAATTTAATTATTTATATTTTAATATAAATATTTAATGGTTCATTAACTTAAGATATATTTTTAGGAAGACAACACAATAAAAATTGATAAAATTTTTATTATGAAATTATATGAAAAGTTGTCAAAATTATTTTAATAAAAGACAACCCAATAAATATAAATAATAATTTGAATGAAAAGTTGTCAAAATTATTTTAATAAAAGACAACCCAATAAATATAAATAATAATTTGAATAGTAAAAAAAATAAATTTATGGGGATGAAAATCATACTGCCACATATATATATATGTAAATATATATGTATATAATAAATTTGAAATGTAAATATATATATATATTAAAATATAAATAATTAAATTTATAAAAAAATAATTTAAATTATATATCAAAATATAAATAATCAAATTTATAAAAATAATAATTTAAAATATATATCAAAATATAAATAATTTAGTTTATATAAATAATAATTTAAATATATATATCTATATATATAAAATAAATTTGAAATATTAAAAAAAATAAAAAGTAAAAAATAAAAAAAACTGAGTTTGAATAGAAAACTAGGTTAGTTTGGGAATAAATAAACAAAATAGGTTAGTTTGGGAAAGTGAACACCAAACAAGGTTAGTTTAAGAAACTGTTCCTTTGGACGATTATATTGAATATCAAAAGTGATGGAAAAACATCGTGTCCATAGTTTTGGGCCTTGGTTCATTTTCTTAGCTAACAATATCACTTATTATTATTTTGAGGCCTTAGATTATTTGAGGGTTTTATTAGTGTATTTTGAAAAAAAAAAAATATTTGATGAAAAAGTAGGTTTTATTTTAATTGGTTAGATAATATATGCTTTTATATTTTAAATTTAAATTTAAATTTTTTAAAAAATAAAATTTTAATATTTTGGTTAATAAATTCAATAATTAAAAAATAAAAAAAAGTAAAATATGATAAGTTTATGATTTTTTTGAAAAATAATTTTATTTGATAGAAAATAAGTTATTTGGAATTTTTATAAGATAAATTATCTAAATGTCTTTTTTCTATTTGAAATTGAAATATAATAAATATAAAATAAAGACATTTTAGTATTTTAATGGATAAATTAACTGATTTAATTATTAAAATTATATACCGATAAAAATAAATAAATAAAAAACCATAAAAAACTATAATAAAATAAATAAGATAAACCAATATCAAACAAGCTCTTGAGGAAGTGATGCCTTCATAACAACTATCACACTAATGTTGATTTTCTTAGTTCCCTTTCTATATTGTCTTCTATATTTTGGCATATAATTCAATTATCACTTATATCCATTTATATATAGAGAGAGAGTTTGGCCTCTCTAGAATGTTTATTTGTTACTCAAAATATTATTCGGTAAAAATCAAAAGTAATTATTATTTTCGTTGTAAGATTAGTCTAAAAAATATAAAAATTATGATAATTTTTTTCAATAACATTCATTAGGTCACATCTTTGTGTAATGTATAACAGTACTTCACTTTTTGTTTTATTTTTATAATATAAGAAGTTTTACACAATCTCACGTTCTATTAATAATTATTATTTTGAAGAAGTACATATAATTTGTTATAAAAAGATTGAAAAAATTATTAATATATAATGATAAAAAATATATTTTTTAATTAAATTTATTTCAAAACGTTTGTTAATGATATAATTGATGAAAATAAATGAATTCGACTCTTTTTGAAAACACCTACAACTAGATTAGAGATAGAGTTGAACGAATAAATATTATTAAATTTATTAATATATATCTAACTAAAACCTTTCATAAAACATTTATTACATCTAAATTAATAACGAAATAAGAAAATGAAAATATATTTTTTAAGTAAATTAAAAAATATTTAGTCTAAACCCAACTCTAGTGAATTTTTGGAGGCATGTGTTTAATTATTATATAAAAATATATATTTTAAATTCAAATAACCCAAAATTTAATTGTAAATGGAGTCACATATCATATTTTATAAGCCAAAATCAAAATATTTTTTAATTTTTTTCCATATATAATATGGTTAATATATTTTTATCAACATAAATCATTTTTAATAATATAAGTTTAACAAGATTAATCTAACAATTCCTTTGATCAATCAAGGACTTGTAAATGTGATGTTGTGCCAATGTTTTATTGGTTATTTATAAAAAAATTAGGTTATTTGCTTCCTTTTTTTAATTGATTGAATTTTCATAATATCATTTTATATTTGATAAAAATAAATTATAGTATTTTTGTTTAATAGATTGAGTCATTGATTAATTAAAATATTTATACATATGATAAATAAATTTGTAGACCTTGTTTGATGTTGGGTTATTTAGTATTGCTGTTGTAATTATTTTTTTATAGCAATTGTCTTATTTGATAAAAAAAAAAATATTTATATTTTAGTTGGTTGAATTATTATAACATATTTTATATATAATTCAATGACAAAGGAATCACATATCAATTCTCACTTAAAGTCTTAAAGTTATTATGATGGTTATATTAGTTTTTTACCTTAAAAAATATAAACAAATTATTAAAACAAGCTCCTACATTTTTCATATTTTATATTCTTTTAATTGTTTTTTTAGTATTGTTTTTTTAAATCAATTAATTAATCAACTAAAATAATAAACTAATTTTATTAAATTTAAATTTTAAATATTTTTTTTGTTTGAAAAAAAACTTATCAAAATTCTAAGAAACTGAAAATCAAATAAAAAAACTAAAAAACTCAACATAACAATATATTAACAAAAACAAAAATATTTTGACTTCATTTAAATTTTAAATTAAAAAAATTATTATTAAAATTCAATTAATCAAAACTCAAAAACATATATATATATATATATATAATATTATTTATAAAATAAATGAATAAAAATAATTGAAATAAAAATGATAAGAAATAAAAATAACAGGTACGGCCTGAATAATTGAACTGTGGTGTGATTTGCAGATTTAGACCTAACAAGACCCATGCATGAGCATTCAGATTTGAGAGAGAATATGATGACCGTTAGTCAAAATTGCCAGACCAACCTGAATCCACTCTCAGACAAACAGTGTTTTACTACAGTTACTTTAATTTAATTTAATAAAATCTCATTTCAAAAAAAATATCAAATTTATGTTAAAGTGATTTAAATTCATGTAATTGACATAAATAAAAATCTCAAAAAGGCTGAATCTTCTACTTCTAGCTCTAGAGTCTAGACTATGCATGCCTAGCTTTACATAACATGTGAATCTTGTTCTTCTTTTCTTTTCTTTTCTCCAACAACTTGTTAGGTAGTTTAGGTCATTTGGTTAAAAAGTTTAAGCACATACATTGTATATAAAGATGCTAAAATATTGAATGCCACTTACTCACTCACTCATAGGCAATGATTAAAACTTTGGTCTAAATTAGAATATCTGAATCTATGGTTGGTAAATATTTGAATGGTCATATGACCATGCTGGGTCTGGTCTGGTCTGGCTCTGGTTCTATGACCAGTAATTGACTGAATGGTCATATGACTACTACTGGCTCTGTCCTCTGCCAGCCAGCCAGGTTTTTCCTATGTGGGACCTAAACCCAAATACTAATTACTACTACATCCATTATCTTCTTCCTATCCCATGGCCATGCTAGCTCCTTCTATCATAGCCTACTTTTTCCTTTATCTTTTTCAATTTTACTTTCCATAACCTTTCTGGGACAAGAACATGCCAATAAGCAGCAAGGAAAGCTTTTTCTTTTTCTTTTTTCTTTTTTCTTATAACCCATCTTTTGTATTGGGTTCCTTCTTGTTTTCAGACAAACCAAGTACACTTATGGTTTCCATCTTTTGGTGAATTTAATCAATCTTTCATACTAATGAGAAGCCATCCTCACTTTTCCTTACAATCAGTATAATCAAATCACTGTGTAGAAATTTTATAAAGGAAACCTCTCATCTTATCACTTTTGTTTGTTGGATTGACATTGAATTACATGCCATTATTTTTGTAGAGCTCAATATATGTTTTTTTATTTTTTGAAAAGGTGAGACTTTTCATTGCTAGCACTAAGTTTAATAAGGTTTTTCATTCAGAACTTGGGTCAACATCACTACATATTAGGTTATCTAGATGGCTAATACATTCTATTGTTGAACTATATATATTTATATATATATGTTGGTTGCAATATTACTCTTAAGTGAGCTTTGGAGTCCTTATGTATATTGCTCCAGTTTTATAGTACAACAAAATTAGTGTTTCTTTCCCTATTACTTGTATCTTTGCACCAAAGAGATTAAAATTGAATTTTAATTTGTTTGGTAAAGAGACTAACATGCAAATCATACATTTTCATTTTTTTTCAGAAGTAAGGTCATTTTATATTTTTTCAGACAAAGATCTAAACAAATTACCCGTGTACAAAAAATTGAAAAGAATATTTAAGGCAACATCAATATATACAATGAACCAAAAGTAAAACATAATCCATGTTAGTCAAGAAGGTTCAAGATAGCTCCAACATAGGAAACACGAAAATTTCAGAGAACCTCAACTAACGTAATGATTATCGAGCTCCTAATGATTCTGGTCGGGAGAGTTTTACCATAAATTTATGATGATTTGAAAAAGAAGTTATTGTTTTTTTTCATTTTAGACTCCTAAATATCCTAATTAGCAGTGACAATTTTGTTCCCACTTAAATTACCTTTTGAATTAAAGGACATTATAGCTATTAATAACCTCATTGAAAATAATAATAATAATAATAATAATAATCTCCTTTTCATTGTATTCTTCTTTATTTAATTATGCCTTTGCATGTCTTATCTCCTTAGCATGCATACCTTTTAGGTTTTGTAATAATAGAAAATAAATTATTATTATTATTATTATTATTATTATTATTATTGAGAACAACATGAGAAAAAAGGTCATCCATGTGATATATTCCTAATATACACAAAGGTGGGTCCTTCTCCAATTCATATATAGATATATATTATTATTATTATTATATTTAGAAGATTTGAATTATATCTCTTTTGCTTTTATTTCACTACATATATTCTATTGGGTCCAAATCCATGTGATCTCCAACTAACACAAACACAAACATGTTAACCTTTCCCTTGGGAATTTTATAAGCTGTTTACTTTGTACTTGTCGGCCTTCTACAATATAAAGAAGTAGCCAGCTTTCTATTATTATTTTAATTTAAATTAAAAGGAAAGTAATTTTCACAAACGTAGTCTCTATATGATATATATGAACCCCTTGAACTTTAATAATAAACAGATAATAATAATTAGCAAAGATGAACATTAATAATAATTTAAAAGTTCATATGCATCTACGTACAACTATCACCATTCAAACCTTTTATTAGGTTAACAAGTTATATATGGTGGTGTTGGAGTTGTAAAAGCCTCGAATAGGCCCCTTCGGGTCGGCTAATAAGATCGCCATGGCTACCTTGTTCCACAATTCTCCCGTCTTGTATAACCGCGATATTATCGACCCCCCTAATAGTTGATAGTCGATGAGCCACCACCACGGTTGTTCTTCCCCTCATTAGCCTCTCGAGTGCCTCTTGTAACACACATTCCGACTCTGCGTCAAGTGCACTCGTTGCCTCGTCTAGTAGTAAAACTCTCGGGTCCTTTAGTACAGCTCGAGCTATCGCAATCCTCTGTTTTTGACCTCCTGATAATTGAACCCCTCTTTCTCCCACTGGCGTTTTGTATCCTTCGGGGAGTGCACTTACGAACGTGTGCACGTTCGCGGCGCGAGCCGCCTCGGTTACTTCGGCCTCGGTTGCTCCCTCTTTTCCGTACGCGATGTTTTCGAATATACTCGCTGCGAAAAGAACTGGCTCTTGTTGGACTAAACCAATCTTTTGTCTTAAAGATTTCAAGTTCAATTTGCGGATATCTTTGCCGTCGATCATGACTTTTCCGGATAAGGGGTCATAGAATCGCTCAATTAACGCGATTACCGAGCTCTTCCCGGAGCCACTTGATCCAACCAGAGCCTGACTATGGCCGGATCGGATTCTCAGGTTGAAGTCCTTAAAAACGACAACGTCAGGCCTCGATGGGTACACGAACTCGACGCGGCGGAGTTCAATTTCGCCGCGGATGGATTCAACGGTTTCGGATTCGGGGTCGTCGGGTTCGATTTTGGTCTGACGGTCGAGGATTGAGAAGACCGATCCGACAGCTTCCCCTCCCCGGATTATTTCGGGAGCAAGACTGACGGTTTCCGCAACTGAATTTGCGGTGATGACTAGGACTACGAAGACTTTTATGACTTTTGAGAATGTGGAGAGACCTTTTTTAACTAGATTTGCACCGTACCATAGGATGAGAGCTTCGGAAGAATATAGAGCTAGCTGAGAGAGACCGAAGAGGATGCCGGAAGTTTGACTCCGGCGAAGACTCTGGCGCTGTGGGAGACGGAGCTCGTGACAGAAGAGGGATAGAATCTTCTCTTGTGCGTTGAAAGCAGCGACGGTTCGAATATTGCTTACTCCTTCTCCGGCTATCATGCTGGTTTTTGCATGGGCCTTGGCTGTGTCTCCGGCGAACCCTTTCAGAGAGAGTTGCTACATCAAAAATTATAAAACAATTCAAATTGTTTTTTGGTTTTTTTTTTTTAATAATGGTCAATTTTATTTGCACAAATAACTCATTCCATACTCTAATTCAAATAACTCAAGATCAAACTAGGCCTAAGTAACAAATAGGAGTTAATAATCTTTTCCCTCTGGCACCTCCATAAGAACAAAGATGGTCCCTAAATAAATGGTGCACAGAGGAAAGATAGAATTCTGTCAGGTCAACATTTACTATTGTTAATATCACATGACTAAGTTCTTTTTGGGTTTATGATCATCCCCAGTTTCGACCTCACTGGCCCGAATAAGAATGGGAAAATTAAAAAAACAAAATTAAAAATTGGGTGAAGTGAAAAGAATCTTATCTGACTGTGAAGAAGGTGGAGATAATAATAATATAATGGCAAAATAGTGATAGTTTCTTAAATGAAGAAAACAGAAAATAGTCTAACTTTTCTAATTTATTTAAAATTTTAATATATCAATTTCCTTTTAAAAATAGATATTTTGAAGGGTTCTAGTAGGGAATAGAATAGAGTAGATTACTCATATCTATCTATATATACTTAAATCTGCACTGCACTGCACTGCACTGGAATTGGAGGAAAAACACGTGATCACTCTTTTAATTTGTCGTCTTCTTCTAGAAAGAAGGCAGTGAATTTAGATTCCCTATAAATCTTTATATCCAAACAAATCCTATTTAAATTTGAGATATGTATACAAATAAATCCAATTTATTTGGAGTTTATTTAGTATTTTTATATATTATAAAAAACTGAAATGAATAACTTTTCAAATTACTTACCTGAGCAAAATTGGCGAGGACAAGAAGAGGAAAGGTAGCAAGTATGAGAAGGGAGACCCTCCATTCCACTATGAAAGCCACAATGAAGGAAGTTAAAAGGGAAGTCATATTCTGTAGTATCACAGAAATCCTCTCTGCAATAGCCGATTTCACATCCGCAGCATCTGTAGCTAACCGAGCAGCCACCAGGCTCGAGTTATGCTCCTCTTCGTCGTACCATCCCACTTCATTCCTCAATATGGCTGATAGATTAAACAAATTGTGGCTGCTGTTAATTAATCACATAATTCAAATATTTTTGAAGAAAATTTCTTGAAAATACCTGCAAGCATCATTCTCCTGACTCTAGTGGTCAGGTTTTCTCCCATGATGCTGAAGAAGTAATGTTGAATCAAATAGGCAACGACAGCATAGATGCCAGCTCCAATATAAATGAAAACATATTCCTTTGTCTTTCTCTCCATGGTCTGAGGATTAGTATAGTAGAAAACCTCAATCATATTGCTCATTACAATAGCAAAAGTAGGACCAATGAAACCAGAAAGGATCGATCCAACAGCACCCATAATAGAATAAGGCCATTCCGGCCCGTTTAATTTCAGAAGCCGACAGAAATAGCCATGAGGCGCTCGGTTCTTCCTATCGGTCTCACCATTCGATACCATCTCAATCCGACCATCCGCTCCAGTGCTGTAACAATAACTTAGATTCCTCAAGCTGCCAGACCGTAAGCTTAACGATTTAGTCGACAAAGAATGACTCAAACGCGACGATCTCGATCGCCTCGTCGAACCGCATGACAATTCCCGATTCCCCACCATTTCTTGGAATCGGATTAACGAGGAATATGCTCCGTTTTTCGCGATCAGATCTTCGTGGGTGCCCGTTTCGACAACTAGTCCTTGTTGGATGACCGAAATCGAGTCCACGTTTCTTATTGTTGAGAGGCGGTGTGCGATCACGATTGTTGTTCGGCCTACTGTGAGACGGTCGAGGGCTTCTTGGACTATGTTTTCGGAGGCAGAGTCGAGGGCGCTTGTGGCTTCGTCGAGTAGGAGGATTTTTGGGTTTTTTAACATGGCTCTTGCGATTGCGATTCTTTGCTTCTGACCACCGGAGAGTTGAACTCCTCTTTCGCCTACTTGAGTGTTGTAGCCGTTTGGGAGTAAGGTGATGAATGAGTGAGCGTTGGCTGCTGATGCTGCGGATTCGATTTCGGCTGTGGATGCATTGGGCTTTCCGTAGAGTATGTTTTCGAGTATGGTGGTTGCGAAAAGAGCTGGCTCTTGGTTCACTAAACCGATTTGATCCCTTAACCATCTTAGTTCTAGTGTCTTGATATCAAACCCATCAAGCAAAATCTCCCCTTGTTCATTAAAAAAGGAAGAATAAATATATATACATTCACATATAAGGAAAAAAACAAAAACAAATTCTTACCTTGATTAGGATCATAGAACCTCTCGATCAATGAGACAACAGTGCTCTTCCCTGATCCACTCCCACCAACAACGGCAACAGTCTTTCCAGCAGGGAATGAGATTGAGAAATCCCTAAATATGATCACATCCGGTCGAGAAGGATAACTGAAGGTCACGCTTTGGAATTTGATATTTCCATTGACTTCATCCAAGATTTTCCCATCTGACGAGTCTTGAACTATAGTAGGCTTCTGATTGATAATCTCCATAAGCTTGAAACCAGCAGCTTTACCTTTGCTAAACGCACCAAGATTCGAAAACGACTGTCCTAAGCTCCTGCGATTATTTTCATTACAAATTTGATTAACCCACATCTATCTAGAACTACAAATTCAATAAAAGGAAGAGATTCGCATTCCAAATCTTACATGCCGCCAACTATGGCGGAGAATATGGCGGTGAATGCCTTTCCTCCGTCAGTCTGTCCATTTCTGATAAAAACACCGGCATACCAGAAAACTAAAGCCCACGACATACAGGCTATTCCGTAAGTGCATCCTAATCCAAGGCCTTTAGCCATCCCAGCCTTGTATCCGAGCTTTAAGGTATGTTGTATAGCTTCTGAATAAGCATTCAAGGCTTTGCTCTCACCAACATACGAGTAAACAGTTCTAACCTGAGCAATTGCCTACAAAAGATGGCAAAACCAACGAGTTAATAGGCATTTATACAAACACATGGTAGTGAAAACTGAAGAGAGATTCACCTGTTCAGCAACTACGCCAGCATTAGCATAAGATTCACGACTCTTGGAGGTGAGGCCGGTGAGAGTGTAAGCATACAAGCCTCCGGCGAAAGCAATTCCAGGAATCACGGCCACGCTGAGCAATGCAAGTCTCCACGCTGACACAAATCCCACCACCAGTCCGGCCAAAAATGTCGACAAGTAATGAATGAAATTCCCAACCTAATTTCGTTAAAGACAGTTTATCATTCATTCATTCATTCATACTGGATCTGGATAGAAGAGAAGAAGAAGATGAGAAATACCTTCTCACTGATTGCATCTTGTACGAGCAGAGTATCGGTTGAAACGCTGAAGACGATATCTCCAGTTCTAGCATCTGTATCAAAGAAACCGACGTCCTGCTTCAACACAGCCTCCAAATACTTATTCCTTAAAGTTCCAACTTGCCTCTCTCCAGTATACATCCAACAAGCGATTTCTAGTTTATACAAACAAATACAGGAAACGTTAAACGGTACCATCACATCAATACTTAATGCCTACACCACCAACCGATCTGATGGAGATTTAAATTTGGAATTTAAACCAATAAGAAGAGATGCATTAAATGTTATCATAAACTAAAAAATATTAGATTAAGAGATCACCTGCATATGAGGATACGCAGACGATCAGTCCTAGATAGATGAAATACAGTGCGTACTGCATTAGAAATCAGATCTGAGATGTTAGAGAAAAGGATTGATGAGTTTAATGGAAATTTGTTCGGAAAAAAAAACCTTGGAGACTTCATGAGTCATTGTCTGCAAATCCATCTGGTTCTTCCCGAAGCCATTAACCATTTGTCCAAAGAGGAGGAAGAAGACAGGCATGGAGGAGCCGTGAATAACCGCACCGATGCTACCAGAGATCATAAGTAACCAATCGTACTTATCAGCGAAGGAGAATAACTGAAAAAACGGCAAACTCTGCTCCTTCTTCTCAGCTTCCGGCATTGGTTTCTGCTCTCTGTTATCCGCCATTGTAGGGAAGCAGGAGCAGCAAAGTATTCGTATGGAACGCGGAGTGATGACAATGTGTTCAGAATCAGGTGATCGTATCAGTTTTCCATATCAACGCCATTGAAGGTTGGATGCGAGGTTCTTTCAGATGGATATTAACGACGGTTATCAGAAGAAGAAGAAGAATGACACTGAAGTAGAGTTTTGAGAGAGAAGAAGAGAGAGAGTGAGTTGATGGAGAAGAGGCGTGAAGGGAAGTAGTTTTATACAGAAGAAGAGATTAACTATGCGTTGTAAAATGTGTCCACTCTCTTCAGTTAAAAAGGAATCTTTCCCTTTTTTCTATTCCGGGCAGACCGATTCCACTCGGACCCCCCGCGGCCCGTTTTCATGTCCTTGTCAAAATCTTGTGCTTTCTTCAAATTTTAGTAATAATTCATTTGGATTTTTTTCAAATAATATGTAGAGCTAGTTTGATTTTGAGTTTTAGAATTTTTATGAGTTCTTACCATATATATATATTTGAAATTTGTTTAAGGTAAATTATTAAAATATTTTTTATATTTAAAATTTAAATTTAATAAAGATAATGTAAATATATTTTAATTTAAGAAACTTATTAACATACTTACATACCAAGGTAGCTAAAATATAAAGTGACCAGAGTTTTACTTTAATAAATTTAATATTACATATTCAATTTTTATTTAAAAACGTTTTAATTTGGGGTGGAGGTCTTAGTTTTTTATATTAAAAATATTAATGAATTATTTGGTTGGATAATTATAATGATAAAGTATAATATTTCAGCAAAAAAGCATTAATTAAAAGATTATGGATTTTGAAGTGAGAAATAGTGTTAATTTTTTTACAAATATATTCTAATTAACAAAAACACATTAGTTTAAAAATTATAATTTATAAAAGAGGTTATAAGATGTTAAGTAATCCATTATAATACAATTCATCTTTCCAAGTCTCTCAAAAAAAAACCATAATAGAGTTGATGTACTATTGCCAATTTCAAAACCAATATGAACAGAATACACAAACAAAACAAAAAAATAATGTGAAAGTCATCTACTTCTTTATTCCGGTCGAAATTGGGTTGACCTGAATTGACATAAGGTAACTCGACAACCCATATATAGTTTATTTTTTATAGGATGTTGTGTTTACTCAATCATTCACTTAAATTAGTGATTTAATTTTATTCTTCTTTTGTGTTTATATCATTTTAATCTAAAATAGAGATATGATATTAATTACTCAAGTTAAATCAGATTGAGTTCTAGTTGAATCAACAATTTTGATTAAAATTTTTGAACAAACTTACTAAATAAGTTAGGTTCAGATTAATATCGTGCAATCCGCTAACCCGTCAATCTGAATCAGATCATGCATATAATTTCATTCAGCTTATTTACAAAATGTTAATATATGCTTAATATGTTTCATAATATTTAACTTATTCACCCACCAAGTATTAGTGGTAATAATCAGTGTAAGAGATCAAAATGTCACGAATTTTAGAAAACGCTTTGAGTTAAAGTACGAAACATGAAAAATAAATAAATATATATTTAACTTATTCGAATCAGTAAAGTTGTGGGTAATATTCATAGTCACTTTAGTTTATCCTTCTTATTTGTTTCAATTATCCAATTTATTCACATTTATGTAGGTTTGATTTTACTTATAGGTAGATTATTCGTTAAAATAACTAAGTCTTGAACTTTGGTCGTTTTTATTAAATATGGTTCAAACTTTGAATTATATTATATATATAGAGCTCCATCAATCATAATTTTAACCATTTAAAAAAACATTATAAATAATAAACGTTTGTTTTCATAATTTATAATATATTTTCTAACATTACATAATAAAAAAAAAATAAGATACATAATAAAAAGCGTCGGTAGGGAGTAATATACATTACTTTCTCTATAATAACATCCGGTGTTTCTTTCTTCCAACGCTTTTCAAGCGTCAGTAAAAAAGTACTAGACAAGAAATCGTGACACTGAATGAAAAGATTTCTTTAAAAACAGAAATCATGTAAATAACATCATTAAAAATGTAACAAATCATTAACTATGTTATAATTTCAGTATCTAAAATAAAATTACTAATTAAAATTCTATTATTCTTATTTATTAAATCTTTTATTTAAGATCAAAGAATATATTGATTACACTTAAGAATTGTTTTTTATATGAAGACAATGGTAGAAAAATTATTTCAGATGAATTAATGTTAAGCGTCAAACAATTTGTAAATAAATATATAATGATTTATGTTTTTATAATCTTATTATGAATTGAGTTGTGTTTTGGTACGAAACCTGATTGACTTGTAGTTAAGTGTTATTTTATATATAATTAATTGTAACTTTATGGTATGCGAAGGTGATTGAAATACTTTTTTTTTTCAAATGAGATGTTATTAGTATATTGAAATATTATTAATAAAAAAAATAAAAAATTATTAAAATAACTTAAGTGGAAAAAAATTATTAAAATTAAATTTTAAATTTATTAAAAACATCTTAAACTAAACTAAAATAAAATAAAATATAGGAAGATCATTTACCTGGTCTTGGATTAGACCAACTAGTTACTCTTTATAATAACCTCTCATTTAAAAATTATTTAAAAAATAAATCGGTGGGTTTTGTTAGGGAAATTAAACTAGAGATTTTTATATGTGATTTGGGAAAGTGGGCTTCATTGTGTTGTACTCCCTTTTTGGGACAATTAGATCTGTCTTAATGAACTATAATACTCCTAATTACTAATCATGTTTAACCTATCATTATTACAATTGATTTTGAATCAATATGGACTATTTTATGTGTTACGTCAACTTTTAATATTATAACATTTATTTATTGATATTTTGATACAAAACCATGTCCATTACAATTCATTAATACAACTTCAACCCTAATTTCACCGCTCTATTTTACTTGAGACTAAAATTAAAAATAAAAGGTGTGGAATGATATATGTGACTTCCATGTCTCATCGATTATTCTTTTGAATTTGTTTATTTGTTCGATCCACTTACAGACTACAAATGGTTTGATTATTCAATAAATCCACTTAATAACTACAAATGGAATGCCTCTCGAGATTGACCTCCTTCACATGACCTAGAAATTCAAACTAGTTATGCTATTATAAGGCATGTAAAACTTTATGATTAAGGAGACTATGGACCACATTTTTTAGACTACTCATAACAAAATTAACATGTTTAAAGGGATGTCTAGCAAAGTACAACATTGTAATGCTAAGCTTTTCCACCTAATCACTTATGATGGATGCTTTTATGGTTGTATTTTCATTTTCTATAAGAATTCCTCAAACTAATTGATTGCATAAAAATAGTCGGTTAACCATAGGGAAATAACCCTTCTAAATGTGAGATCATTTACTATTTAATTATGCTAGTATTCATTACATATATTTATGTATGTGTGAGATTAGTTATATGTTTAGAGAAATTAATTATGTGTTGAGATGATGTTAGCTTAATATGCTTACAATCATATAAAATATATTGAAAAGGTGCAATAAGAAAGCGTTGTATTCTCGTCGAAATTATAGTTTTTAACCTCACTCAATATAGTAAAAGTGTGCAAGAAATTAAATTTGAGATGTTAAAGGTTTCAAATTTAATTATCATTTAAAATAACTTTATTGAAGTGTGGACAATCTAACAAATAAAAGAAATGTCATGATTTCTATACTTATTCGGAAAATAAATTAGTAAGATCATATGAACTAAAAATTGTAAAATAAGAAGTATTTATTCAAAATGATGAAAGTAAATATGAAAAAAAAAAAAAAAGATAAACTAGAAAATGGCAAAATTAAAAATTGGTAGAAAATCGGGTGTGAAAAGAAATCATACCAAATTTTTTTTATCACCTTTGAGGTTGTAGCAATGTTTGATAATTATATTGTTGGGAGTTTGTTTTTTTATTTGTATGTGTAACTATTATTAGAAATCTTAATAATTTAAATGTGAGGGTTATAAGTTCCAATTTCATTAAAAAAAAATCGTTAAATGCGATTTTTTTTGAAATTTTAATTCAAAATCTAACTTATTGCATAATATATTTATTTTAACAATCAAATCACTTCATTCTTTAATTAAAATATCTTTCCTATTTTTTTATAAAATTAAAATTTTAAATACAAAAGTATCAATCAATTAATTTTCTTAAAAACTATTTTTATTTATAAAAACTCACTAAAACCCATTGCATAACCTACATCAAACAAACTCTTAAGAATGTTTTAACTAAAAAATAAAAACTTATGAGAAATCTTGATTGGTTTGTATTATTTCTTACTCCAGAAACTAATATTTTCACATTAATATATGTTGATCAACTAAAAAGATATAAAACAAGATAGATACAACCAAAAAAATGATAAAATAAAAATTCCAAATAGAGGGGATAACTTGTAATGGTTACAACCAAAACCAGAAGAACTTATATGGCCCTCTCTAATCTGTCACTTTAAAAAATATATATATATATATTGTTAATCATGAAAGGAAATCCGAGCTGGAAAAGGGTCTTGGATTAATATATCGTGATTAATAATGAACCTTTCAACCCTAAAACTTTTTTGTTGTCTGGCGGTGGTTATGAGCTTGACAAGTGACTCTACTCATGATTTTATAATTGTCCCAATAAATTCATTAAATATTTTGACAATAGGAATATTTATACATCTTTAATGGGGTCTACTTTAATTCATAAACATGTCTTACAATCATTTTCAATAAACAAAAATATATATTGATCTATGCTTGTTTATTATAACTAAGATAATGATAAAATGTATACATGTGTGGTAATTTATGAAATGTAATTTTTGTTTGTTACAAATTAAAACACTTACTCTTCCTCCATGAATTAATATTATTCATATAAACAAGTCACACAAACCTTGGACAAATGTTAGAGAAAAAAAAATAATGTAGAACTAATGATAATGTTTAATTAATAAGTTTCTTCTTTCTTTTTTATAATGTCAAATGGTAGATATATAAGCCTTGTTTCTCATTAAAAAAAGAAAAGATAACCTAATCACTTAAGTTACATTATATTTAAAAACTAGATTTTATTTTATAATTTATATAGGTGTTGATGTAATGATGTGCACAACATAAAATGATCTAGTCATATAAAAAAATGTCTTGTATAGTGGAGAATTTGAACATAAAAATTATAGTTAAAAAAATTCTATTAAAATTATTTACACTCTTAGTTTAAGAATTTATTTCAAGTAAAAACTTATCGTTTCAAAATTAACAATCGATACTTTGAGCAATTATTTTCTAGCGATTTAATTTAAATTTTATAAATAATTATTATATTAATTTATTTAAACATTATTATTTTTAGATGGTCAATATGAAAAGCCCATGCCTTGATTATTTTTGAACATTTGAAGAAATTAGACCCAGAGGCCCAGTCCAACTTGGCAATTTAAAATCAAAGGCAAATCCCTCAAAAGATATATACTATTATACATATATCATAGTCCATGGCCCATATTATTTTCGGTTTTATCATAATAATATATTTTTTTAATATAGTTAAACTATCTATATCATAAAAAATAAAACATAATTAATATAATTTTTAACATAAAGATATATATATATATATATATATATATATATATATTTCAATATAAAATAAACAATAAGTGTCTCAATTGGAACTGGCAATTTGGAAGATGATAGTAAAGTATAAATCTCCTAAATATATTAGGGTGAACATGATAAGAAAGATCACTTATCCATCTCAATAATAATAGTCCCTATTCATGTGCAAAATTGATTTTATTTACAAAGAATTTAAGTTAATTTCACCGTGTCAAAGATTTTATATAAAAATAAAACTTTTCAACCAACTATGATATCCTATAATAAATACTAAATTATTTTGTACCTTTCAAAATCGTTAGCATGATTAAAAGAGTGGCTCATAAAAACTCAACTCATGAGTTAATGTATAGCAATTGAAATAATAGCAATTTAGATATGCCCAATTACTGTATACCAATTTAGATATGTCCAATTACTGTATAAAATTAACCTGACGTCCGTTTAATAAAAATATACAAATGACCAAAAGAAGATTGGAGTTCTATGTAACTCCAATCTATATTGTCGGTTGAGTTTGAGTTGGGTTGACGTAGGTGCATTAACAAAATTTTAATTAAAATTCGATTCAAATCTGAATTAAACCGAAAATAACAAACTCGAACTCAGACAAACCCGACCAACCTGAAATGACTTTTTACGATTAAAATTAATTTTTTATTATTTAACAAAATCATTAAATATAAAATTTAAAATACATAATAATAATATTTAATTTAAAAAAAACAAAACTGACCTAAATATGATCATTATGTTCATAAGTTTAACTATTCAAATTTAAAGTCTACAATTGTTTAAAAAAATTCAAGTTCAATCTCCACTTTCCCATTGTTGTATACTTTTTAGAATCATTTGATCCATCTCTATCGTGCACGTTTATGAATAAACTCATAATATTTGAGTCAAATCATTTAACTGGACCAATTCACCTTAGTATTTTCTACGATTAGTTAATATCCTTTGGTTTCGGGTTTCGGGGTGGACTATTTCACTCTCAACCCGGGTTGACTCAAACCTAACCCAATTTATTTTTTTCATATCAAATTTTGGGTCTAACCCGACTTGACCCGAACTTGAAAACCTCCAACCCAAACTAAATATTTTTCGTGTCAACTCGTGTCGGATTGATGTGTTGAGTTAATTTTTGACACCCTTATTCCAATCATAGTTCAAGCCTCATAGGATAAAAACGTTCAAATTTCAAGCCCGATAATTAAGCATATTCTCAGATCCCAATTTAACTTGGTAAGGCTTGAATTTTAGTGTTCCAAAATTTTGGAGTTATAAAAGTATCACCTTTTATGGTATTTAAGTCGTCAAGTCAAATAATAAATTATAATAACTCATTTTGGTCTAGTTCGAACTAGAGTTATTCAAATAATCGAATTATTTAGATAATAATTATGGTTAATTGTTAGATAAAATAAGACTGGTTCAACTAAACCTAACTTAAAATAAACTTTCAATGCAGGAACAAGGAACCGAACCGGAACCAGCTAAAGAAAACCAACCGGTCAAGCTACCAAACCGATCAAGAATACTTGGAACGTGACCGCACAAAGAAAGGATCGGCCAAAGCTTAAAACCGAATCATCAAATAGCCGATCATCCAAAAGGCAGAGAAACAACCGGAAGAAGTCCGGTTACATTACTCATACCAAAAGCCTTTCGGCTAAGTCAAGCGGCCGACCAGTACAAGAAGACAATTTGGGTATCTGTTGAGAATGATACCAAAGGAACAGACTGAATACTTCCATATCCATGCAAGTCTGAGGAAAGACTGTAGGCTGCAGAAAACAGTACTACCGGATCCTTCTACTTCGGGATAAGCCAGAAAGGAAATCTTCCAAGTACAGACAACTGTCCAACAGACAGTGCCTACATCAAGTAAAAGACAAACCCGGCAGGTTTGTCTTACAAACCGGAAGAACAGACCGGCAGGTCTGAGACAGAATACCAGGTCTGAGGAAGCGACCGCAGGACTGAACCTCTGAAACACTGAATCACTGCACCTCTGCTCAGCCAATCAGATTCAAGGAAGTGAAATATGACCGTTGGCATATTTCACCTATAAAAGGAGGCAGTTGCAGAAGAGTAAATGTAAGACATTAAGAGACAACAGTGTGATATTGAGATTTTAAGAGACACATTATTGAGATAACAAGCGCTAAGAGCATTTACTACAAGTGATAAGAGTGTGCTGTTTTATAAAGCCTAAGTGTTGAAAGTTAAAGTGTGTTTTACAATTTCGGTGTAAATTGTAAGAGTGTTATCGAGCAGGAAATAAGTCTCGATCGGCTTGTACTTGTATTCCTTAGTGAATATCCTTCTCGCGGTTTCGAGAGGATGGGGTGACGTAGGAGTTTTATCTCCGAACATCCATAAAATCTGTCTTGTCATTTACTTTCTGACGGCTTCATTATCTAACCGACTAACTTAACCACACCGCTCCAAACCGACTCTATACTAACCATACCGAATATCCAGATTACCGAAACCGACCCACCATTTCCAAATCTCCATCATCTGAAACCGGCCTTGTCTATCAAACAAGTGTGCTGCTTCAACCTGAAAGCAAACCTCTTCCGCGCTTGAACCTAGTTCAAGGGCTTGTGACAGGTTGTGTAGTATTGAAACCCCGGTGTTAATCTCTAACCAGATTAACCACCATCCTTCGAGTGTGAACCGCTAACCGGTCCAACCCCCGGTTCCCCAGCGGCGACCTAGATCCTAACATTAATGATTTGAAAGAGATGTGATTATTTTTTATAAAATAAACTTAAAATGTATTAATATATAATAATAAAATAAAAAATAATAATTTAAAATAAAAAATATTTTAATATTTTAAATAATAATAATAATATTTAAATAAGTTATACCAACCAGTTAACTCGTCAATTGCTGGCCAGTTCTTCCATAAGCTGCTAGATCCGGGAAATTTGATGGAATAACCCTAATAAGAGGGTTATTTCCACTTTTAACATGTCATTAATAATTTTATCATTTTTGACCTTTTGCCTCAGTTTTACCCTTTATTAAAAAAAAAAAAAAATTGATTTTCCCCTTTCTTCTTCCCTTCTTTCGTTCTCCTTCCCTCTCACTCTTTTCAACTCTCTCTCTTTTCAACTCTCCCCCTCCTCCGTCTTCGACCGATCCAGCCTCCCTCTCCCCGACGACGAAAAGCTCCCGAAACATCAACGGCGATCCAAATCCATGTAACCCTTCCTCTCCCCCGACCTCCGACGAGCCCTTGACGAAAAGCAGAACGACTATCCATTGAAGGTAAGTTTAGGGTTTTATCTTATATTCCATGCATGCTGAAATGGAAGAATGGTTTAGTGTTTATTGTTTAGGTTTAGGTTTAGGTTTAGATTTATTGGCTGTTGCAGGTTGTCGAAGGCGAATGCGCATCTGTCGCCTGCGAATGCGCATCTGTCGCCTGCGAATGCGCATCTGTCGCCTGCGAATGCGCATCTGTCGCCTGCGACAAATGCGCATTCGCAGGCGACAGATGCATTTTTCGCCAGATGCATTTTTCGCCTACGACCTTTTGTTTACTTGGTTGTTTGTACAAACAATGTTAGTTTGCTTTCTGACATTGTGATTTACTTATCAGATAACTCAGCACAAGTAAATCACAATAGGTGACTGAAAAATACTAGGCTAAACAATCCATTTTCTGCAGATGGTTTCACCGTTATATTTGCCAAAGCTAGAGATGAAAAGAAAACCAGCGGTACTTCCGGCGCCACCGCCCCTCCTCAATCCACATCAAATTATCAGTACCCTTCAGCGGTGTATGTCTAAAGATCATACCTTTATAAAATTCATGGGATTCACACCCTTAATTCATTTATTCATTTGCAGGAGAAGAAAACTAGGTTTTGCTGTTTTTGAGATCAAGATCACCATGATTATAAGATAGATGATGATGATGGTGTCTTTATGGATGATGATGATCATCATGGCCGATGGCTCATAAAAGAGAGATAACAATGGATCAATCAATATGCATGTGTATTAATTAAAACGCTTGTGCTTGCCCGGCTCTAGTTTTTTTTTTTTTTTTTTAAGAACTCTTTTTATCTTATAATTAATTAATTCTTTCTTTAATATGGATTCTCCATGCATGGATAAATCATTGGTTAGATCGATCGATAGATCTCTATTCTAATTAGGCTAGTTAGAAACAATTTGTTCATATCATTAATTATTAATTAATAGAGATGATTTCTTATAATCTAATGGTTCATTCATTAATCATAATCAAAATACTTGAAATTTAATAATTTAATGAGCAAATGTTTCTATTGCTCCTGGATTAATGAAAAGATTATCACTGTTTATAAGCATTGTTCATACCATTAGTAGTGATTTGATATATGTTGTAGGTTTCCAAAGAAGGGTTTCTTAAAAAGTTGATAAATGGGTTAAAAAAACAAGAACAAAGTAGCTAGAAACAATTTGTTTATACCATAAATACGAAATAATTAAAAACATAAATTAACCTTAATCAAACCACTAAAAATTTAATTAAAGTAACAAAACAGAGCAAGATGAATCATAGCCATCATTCCTCCATAAGCACCGGACAACATAGAAGAAGAAGACCGGTTATTTCCATCTTCGTCCGGTGACATAACTTTCACTACCATCTTTTGTCCAAGTTGGCAATGACCAGAAGCGCCACTAATGAAATAAAACAACCCAGAACGTTCAAACTCAATTTTTGTATGACCATTGTTAGAAAACGAAATGGGTCTTGTTGAATTGCAGTTATTGAACTCTTTTTCAGTCACCTCCATTACAGAGTCCTTCTTGTACCGAAAACCTGAAAAACAGACCACCCATTAACTCAGCACAAGTATTTTAACTCATAGTAGTCATCCAACCCAAGACCTTCAATATCAACATACTACATAAAGGGTCATTCCCACTTGTGCTGAATTATCTGATAAGTAAATCACAATGTCAGAAAGCAAACTAACATTGTTTGTACAAACAACCAAGTAAACAAAAGGTCGCAGGCGAAAAATGCATCTGGCAAAAAATGCATCTGTCGCCTGCGAATGCGCATCTGTCGCAGGCGACAGATGCGCATTCGTCTGCGACAGATGCGCATTCGCAGGCGACAGATGCGCATCTGTCGCAGGCGACAGTTGCGTATTCGTCTGCGACAGATGCGCATCTGTCGCAGGCGACAGATGCGCATTCGCAGGCGACAGATGCACATTCGCCTTCGACAACCTGCAATAACCAATAAATCTAAACCTAAACCTAAACCATTCTTCCATTTCAGCATGCATGGAATATAAGATAAAACCTTAAACTTACCTTCAATGGATAGTCGTTCTGCTTTTCGTCAGGGGCTCGTCGGAGGTCGGGGGAGAGGAAGGGTTACATGGGTTTGGATCGTCGTTGATGTTTCGGGAGCTTTTCGTCGTCGGGGAGAGGGAGGCTGGATCGGTCGAAGACGGAGGAGGGGGAGAGTTGAAAAGAGTGAGAGGGAAGGAGAACGAAAGAAGGGAAGAAGAAAGGGGAAAACCAATTTTTTTTTTTTTTTTTTTAATAAAGGGTAAAACTTGGCAAAAGGTCAAAAATGATAAAATTATTAATGACATGTTAAAAGTGGAAATAACCCTCCTATGAGGGTTATTCAATCAAATTTCCCCTAGATCCATTTGTTTTTTTAGCCCTTCTTTTATTCAAACAATTAATTTACAAATTACAAAACTAAAATAAAACTGACATCACAAATAAAATCCTGACATTTCTTTATTTGAAAATAACATATAATTTCATCCGCTTCATTTATTGCTTTTACAACTACTTTTTTTTTTTCATTTTTATTTCGATTTGAAATCCTAACTATTCCTAGGCATATAATAGGAACATATTGTTGTGACAAAATTTAAATGCGTGATAGAATTGGAATATGATGCTGGTTTTCTCGAATGTCAATAAACAACTAATCAAAACAATTTATTTATTTATTTTTAGATAGAAAACTGAATGATCACTTTTAAAAATCAAAATTTGCATAATTGAATATTTTTCATCACAGTTATTTTCGAGATAAATTAAGAGTACACTTTATTAATACATTATGATTTGTTAAGAGTTACTAACAATATATGTATAAATACAAGTTAAACCTGTCTGAATTGAATTGTAGAAAATTTTGCTAATTAATTTATGATTATTTTACAAAAACAACATGTGATAATTAATAGATAATGTAAATCACGTCAAGATAAGCGTGCTTGTTTTATGTTTTCAGGCTTACATTTTGGTAAGGTGTACTATCCTCTATATAAAGTATAATTATATGTACAATAAATTAGAAAGATGGTTTGGTTGATTGATATTTATATATACAATATTAATTAGGTATAACCTACCTTATAAGGAATATAATATTATATCTACCCACACTAATTACAAGAATGCATAAACAATTATAAAACATAATATTCTTATTTAACTCTTAATTTTATAAAATTATTAAAAATTTAATTTTTTTATTATATTTTAATATAAAGTAATAATAATAAATTATATCCAGATATTATTTTAAATTTAAAAGTGTTTAATTTTCAAATTTAAATAATAATAATAATAATAATAAATACACTGTTACTTTTTTATTTGATTTTTTAATTTATATACTTTTTATCTCTATAAAAAAAATTATATTATCTTAATTATAAAATTTGTTAATGCGATAATTTTTTTATATAATTAAATATAATAATTATTTAAAAATAATAATAATGTTAATTAAAAATAATAGTCATATATAAAATTAATTTATAAAATAAAATTGTATTTCATTATTAATAAATAATATTTATAATTAATTATATAAATTACATATATTTTTATTTTTATTATTATTTATTAATACAACTTATATCTATATAATTTATTTCTAAAACTAATTTATAATTATAACATTTTAATTTCAAATATTTTATTTTATACAAATATTTATAATAATGAATAAATTTCAAAATTAAACATTAATTAATATATAAATAAATTTTATTTATATAATTATATAAATTAAATTATAAAAAAATTATATATAAAATAATGTAAACTATATAGTAATATTATTTATTTTAAAAATATATTTATAAAATAATTATATATTATTTTTTTTATAAAATTCCATCTAATTAATAATAACCAAACAAACACAAAATAATAAAACATATATAATTTATATATATATATATATATATATATATATATATATATATATATTTTACTCCCAACTAAAAAATAATAACTTATATAATTTATATCTCATAATACCTCATTATAATTTATAATGTAACAAAACAATA
The DNA here is from genome assembly GCF_907164915.1 of Impatiens glandulifera. Classification (NCBI taxonomy): domain Eukaryota; kingdom Viridiplantae; phylum Streptophyta; class Magnoliopsida; order Ericales; family Balsaminaceae; genus Impatiens; species Impatiens glandulifera. The sequence continues at coordinate 64,371,941 of NC_061862.1, read as the reverse complement.
TGTGAGTCAATTAATAGAATGTATTATGATATATATTTTTTCTCTAAAAAGGGAGTGAAGATATAATATTATTTTTAGTTTATTAGGATAATATTTATTTTTTTTATTTAATAGGATATAAAAGTAAGAAGATTATTGGATGAAATTATAAAATATCATCTATTTTTCTTATGAGGATTTTTCTTACTTTTTAAAGTTTTTTTCATTAAATATTATAATTAAATATTATAATGATAGTGTGAAATTATTTAAGAAAGTGAGAAAAAAAAATAACAAAAGAAATTAGTGAAAAGTATAAAACCTTTAAAATCATTTAATAATGATTAGTTATAACATATATGTGTTTTATACTTAGTTTATCCTAACTTCAAAATATAAATATTATATATTAAATAAAAAAGATTAATATTAACCATAAATATTATACTACTAAATTATTATACAAATGAGTAAGGATAGAAATAAAAATTTAATGACAGGAATGATATCGGGAATAATGTAACAATACGTGATTAGACTTGAAAATGTAATTTTCCACTTTATTATATTTAAGTCCAATGTGTTTTCATATTATTTTCGACACAATTCATGAAACCAAATTTTCGTTCTTTATTATTACTCTATAAAAATATCATAATACTATTAACACATTAGTTAAATCTTGTGAAGGGTGTGATCTTTAAGATCTGGCCTCTTAATATCTATCCTAAAACATATACATTATAAAAAATATGAAAATTGGAGTATAATCTATATATAAATGTGTCAATTGCGAGTGACCTTTGATATATGTTCTTCATTTATCAGTCTAAATCCCCGTCATGTCTCCTTAATTAGGTCAAAATATTTTGCACTTATGATAATTATTTTTGAATTTTTATTAACTAATAATAAGTAGGCAAAAATAATTTATTTATCATCTTTTAATATATTATTCAAAATTTGTTAAATATTATTGAACCTAACCAGAAAAATTATGTAGTATCTTTATCTCTAATATTGTATCAAAGCGTTATTAAAGAAAAAAATACCTATCGAAAGTATATTACGGTTAAGCTAAAAAAAATAGACTGTTATATAGAAAAGTAACTCTTAGGAGAGAAAAATAAATAACAAATAAAAATAGAGAAAAATAATGATTTTTTTGTGACATGTGGTGAGATTCTATATTATCATGCCTTTAAAATTTTCACTAAAATGAGACTCTAATTAGAATCTAACCTCCCATGTTAGAAAAATAAATAAACAAAACAGAAATTTTAAATTATTTTACATCTCTTAAGGAAAACAATTATTAGCAGAAAGAAAATATTTATTAAAATTTTAATAATTAATGGGTTTTAAATGTTATGGACTTATTTTTTGGGATTGTTTGAATGAGTCTGGGTTCAGAATAAATATTTTTATTAACATATTTTAAAATTAGTTTTTAATCTTAAAACATATTTATAATACATAGATTTATTTATTAATATATAAAAACAATATGCATAGTTATTTTAATATGTATTAATTAATAAATAAACATATTTATTCTAAATTGAAATCTATAGAATCAACACAATTAGTGTTTTTGATCCAACTCAAAAAGTGCTCTAGCACAAGCCTCCAAATAAAGATCCAAATACAGGATTATTTATGATATTTAAACATACAATTTACTCTTATTCAAAAATAAAATCTTTGTGGCAACTTAGAGAGTAAATTAATAATAAAAACATACATTTATTTATTTTATTATAAAAAACGACTATTTAAATTAGCGCTCTTATATGATCTTATCTAAGACATATTTTTTATTACTCTATTTATTATGAATGAATTTGTATCAATAAAATTATTTAATTTTTTTCACTATTATAGAAGGCAACTAACCTAACCTACGCAATGAAGGATAAGAAAATAAGACAACGAATTTGAGGTGACTTTGCCTATTTTTAAAAATAAATTATATATATATATATATATATATATATATATATATATATTATCCATTCTTTCACTCTCTTCTCTTCATTTCTCTCTTCGGCGTCTTTTCAGTTTTCTCTTCGGCAAAACCTCTTTTTTTTTTATTCGGCGTCTTCGTCTTCTTCAGTTAGCGATTCCGACAACATCAATTCAGCGTTTTCGTCTTGTTCCTTCTTCTTCAGATTAAAAGTTCGAAATGGTAAGTCACTTCCGTCTGCTTCGTTTTCGTTTCTCCTCGTCACTAAACCTATGTCTCTTCGTCTTCGTTTCAGGAAAAGATTATTCCTACATCCAAAAGGTAAAATATTCCGATACATTTTATGCTTATTTGATGTTAGGGTTTATCGTTTTTCGATTAGGGTAGGGTTGCGATTAGCATTTCTTGATTAGGATTTTGCGATCCCGATATATTGTATGATTGTTTGATATTTTGATCCCGATATATTAATTGCATGCATGTTTGATGTTAGGGTTTAGCAATTAGGAAGATTTTTGGTTGGAGCTGCTGAAAATATGTTTTTGTTTGGGCGAACCACTAAATCTGTTTTTACTTTTCGAATGATTTTTTCCCGAAAATTTTACTTTCGAGAGAAAAATATCCTGAAAATAAATCTTTCGGGACGTTTTCTCTCCCGAAAGTTTCATTTTCAGGACGTTTTGTTCTCGAAAGATTCATTTTCGGGAGAGAAAGATCCATTATTGGGAGATTTTCTCCCGAAAATAGATATTTCGGAACGATTTGTTCCCAAAATATACATTTCCAGGACGTTATCTCTCCCGAAAATGGATATTTTGGGACATTTTCTCTCATAAAAATGAGTCTTTCATGATGTTTTCTCTCCCAAACATGAATCTTTTGGGACGTTTTCTCTCCCGAAAGTTTCATTTTCAGGACGTTTGGTTATTGAAAAATTTATTTTTGGGAGATTTTCTCCCAAAAATGGATCTTTCGGGACGATTTATTCACAAAATATACATTTCCGAATGTTATCTCTCACAAAAATGTATATTTCGGGACATTTTCTCTCCCGAAAATGAGTATTTCAGGACGTTTTCCTCCCAAACATGAATCTTTCAGGACGATTTGTTCCTAAAATGTACATTTTCGGGACGTTTTCTCTCCCGAAAATGGATATTTTTAGACGTTTCCTCTCCCGATAACGAGTCTTTAGGGACGTTTTCTCTCCCAAACATGAATCTTCCGGGATGATTTGTTCCTGAAATGTATATTTTCGGGACGTTTTTCCCCCCGAAAATGGATCTTTTAGGAGTTTTCTCTCCATAGACATAAAATGCTTGCCATTATTGAGATGCTGGTGTGCCTTTTTTTTGGAGATGCTTCTATGTCATTGTTTTTGGGACGTTTTCTCTCCATAAAAATAAAATGCTTCTTGTAGTTATGTCATGTTGATTTCTTTTGTTCAGATGCTTCTATGCCTTTGTTTGGAGATGCTTTTATGCTTTTGTCTCCATGATTATGTTCCTTAATAGCTTTTATGTCGTTGATAACAAAAGAACAATTTTCTTTAGATTTTGCTTCAAGGTGTTGAACCTCCTACATAAATGGGGTTAGACTATTGTAACATTTTTTTCTTCCACAAACATATCTAAATTGTAAATGTTGGTGATAGTTTGATACCCAAGCTTAATATCTTTACGCCACCGGTCCATGATATAATACATTGATACCTCATTCATCCTCATTTTTTTCAACACAACCATGATATGCCTACACAAAATATCTCTGAATTCAAACATTTAACATTAACATTTAATATTGTAGTCTAGTTCGGTATAGTGCACTTTGTAAGAAATTTTCTTAAATGTTCTCCATTAACACCCAAAATGTGTTCCTTAACTTGAAATATTAAATTTGCCATTTCCTCTTTCAATACTAAGATATCATAGAACAACACCTCCTAAATTGTTTTTGGACCAACCTAAATATATGTTGAGTGTAGAAGCTTTGGAATTTCATTTCAAAGGCATAATCACTCACAATTGGTATAATAAAATTAATCGATTGAAAATTCAATTTCTTTTTTTTCTCAATATTCTTCAATAGAGCCCTATCATATTGCTCAACGAATTATTTCAGGGATATTTTGGATTGCACATAGTCATCAAAGAAGTCGTTCAAAATTTCACTCCGTTAAGATGTGGACATCCCTGCCCAAAACTGTCATTTCACATAAACATGTATCCATTTAGGTCTTCCCAAAAATAAAGAATGTAATTAGTCATTATCTTCAAACTGACAATCATCTAATAGTCTCATCCAACCGTCTTCGCATTGTTCAATAGTAATGGAGTTGTATACAATGTTTTTCAACATTTTTTGTATTAGTTTGTATTCAACATGGCTTCAAAATTTTGTAGGAAGTTTCTTCATGATATGCTACAAATAAAAATGATGATGAGCTTTAGGAAATACCTTCTCAATTGCAATTGTCATTGTAAGCATGAAAATACCTTAATTTTCAAATAATATTATTACTTTTAATAATATTAAAATATTATTTTGAATTTTTATATTTAAAATAACTCAAAGAAGAAATTAAAACCTAATTAAGGGTTAATTATTATGATTAAATCATAATTAGGAAAATCGTTCAAAATTCCAAAAATAATTTGAGGATAAAATATTGTATTTCTTTTACCCAAATTAGACCAAAGAAGATGTTAAAAATATTTAAATGTGATTTAATCATGAATTATGTTTAATTCAAGACTTAAAGCAATTAAATAAAATACCCCAAAGTTCTCAAAATACCCAAAAACAAAAATAGAATATGATCATAATTTTTATTATGATTCTAAAAATTATTTTTGTTAATTTTTTTGTGAAGAAAAAATGTAAAAAAAAGAAATTAAAATCAATTTTTAATAACCTTTTTAATAAAAATAAAATATGGTAATCTAGTGTAGCCGAAATTATTTTTAATCTTTGCAGCAGTATTTTGGACCATCAGATGAGCGCTCAGGCTTTATCCAACAGCCTAGACGCTCTCATGCAACCCGCTAAAACGGATCAAGCGCACGCCTGCCACACCCGATCAACTAACGGGACAGACTAACCCTGTTAGTCAAATGAGCTGACCGCTAACAGACCCAACGGAACCCCGCGTTCCGTCACGCCAAACAACGTCGTCCAACCCGTCTTCTTCGCTGGAATCGTGACCTCACTAGATTCAAGATCATCGCCCTGACGATTCTTCCAAAAGCTCCATATTCCTCCACAAACGATCAAATCTCTTGAATTTCGTCCACGTGATCCTCTTATTCCCGCCAGAAAGACGCCCTTATCCTCCAGCCTTATTCTATCTAGATAAGGCTACCACGATTGAGGATAAATTTAGGGATAAGATCGTCGACGACCGAGAGACTTAACTAGCAACCGAGAAATCTGACCAAGAAAATTGACTTAGAACCGATAATCCCATGACCGAATTTTCTGACCTGGGACCGGTTTTCTTTAGCTCCGACTGAGGACCAAGACCGATGTTCTTGAGGAAGGACCCAGCCCCGCGACTGATGGTTTTAACCTAGAACTGTGGAGACCGACCGAGTTTTTTTAAACTTAAGACCGAGTCCTCCACTTAGCTTAGGACCAATTTTTCTAACATAGGACCGAGCCTCCTAGACCTAGGATCGATGATTAGGACCGAGTTTCCTAGATCTAGGACCAAAAAAACTAACCTTAACCTTAGACTTAGGACCGATAGCTGCATAACCCTAAGACAACACCTGGACCGGAAGACTTGACATGGGACCGAGCCTCCTAGGTCTAGGATCGACCAACCTGAGTTTGGGACTGAGCTCTCTAGTCTTTTGACCCATACGACCCAAACCATGGTCCGAACCACCCTGGTATTGATCGAGCCCGACCGAGCCTAAATAGGCCAACCCGAACCCAGACCTCTAAGGCCTGTTTGGTTCCACTTTTCAAAATTCAAAGTTATTTTTGTAATTTTAGAACCTGAACCCATCTTAAAATAAAGGTCAGAAAATTATATATTTTATATTTTTGGGATGTTTCCTAAGTCAATGTTTTGGGTAAGGCCCTGTTTGTAATTTATTTTTAAATTTTAACATTCTCTAATGATATTTTCAGGTTTTGTTAAATCTAAATACCAACGCAACAGAAACACACCACTTTTAAATAATTTTGTACAGTTATTCAAACCCCTCCTTATTTAGGACCATTAGATTACTAATTAAAAGTAATAAGTGTTACAAATAGATTTATAAAAGCCATACTTTGTTTATTTTAGAAGAATTCTTGAAAACCGTCATTAGGCGGGCGTAGAGGACATAGCGCGAAAGTCATTTCCCGAGCGTAAATAGACCACGAACCACCCTTTTTCAAAAAATCTTGTATAAATACGTTTATACACGTATCATTTTATTTATTTTTATAAAATCACTTGACGACTTTGATTTTTAAATAAATAATCTTATAAGTTAGTTATGTTTGATTAATTTAAATCGGGTTCTACTTAAATTGTTATTTAGCCTCTCAAATTATTTAAATTTGAACAAGGGATTAATTATTTTTACATAATTAATTTCTTATCGTTCCAGATATTTTCAAAATCTTTTAAAAACTAAATGTTTCATTTTAAAAGATGTATGACACGCAAACCGAGGTTGAAACGAATCGAACCTCGAGCCACCTTGCGATATGATATTTCCCTCCCATATTTCCACGTGTCTGCCTCGTCGCGTCGTGTGCTAAGCTATGGGACCTCGGGGGTAGAAAGATTGTTTTGGGGGTTACAACCATGGATCGACATTGGTCTATGAAGATGACATTTAGAGGTCGATCAAGCATACATTCCAACCAAGTTGTGAACAACCAAGTGAAAGACTATGAATCTTCACTTGACAATAAGCCATATCCAAGTAAAATGGATTGACCATGATGATTGACCTCGATAAATAGAGCAAAGAGCATGTCATAGCGATTTGTCAAATAGGTTGTATCGAAAGTGATAACATCATAGAAATACTCATAGGCAGTCATGCACCTTTCATCTGCCCAAAACCCATTTTTAATTCGGGATTCCTCGTATAAATCAATCAAGTAGAAAAAAGTTAGAGTTCCTGGTTCGCATTCTTAAAAAATAATTAGTGAGTGTTTCAGCATCCCCACTCCCTAACCTAAACTATCGTGCTTCTGTAATGTAATTTCTACATGTTCTCTCATCAAAAGACATGTCATCATACCTTCAGCTTCCACTACAAGTGAGTGATACGTTTTGGCCACAGTTATTCCAACTTCATCGTTTGTATACAATCTCCTCTTTGCAATTCCGTCTATTACTTTGTAGGATATAGTATGTCGTATCTTCTTAAGGCTTAATGGATGGTTGTGCTCAAGACATACACTTATTATAACATATTCCCCTTCATTCCGAACAACTACATTAATCTTAGCTTTACAGTTTATCTTAGTTGTAGGTCTACGTTGAAACTTTGTTTTGGCCCTCGATTCATTCATACAATTCTTGGCACAACCAATGTTGAAGTATTTCTTCTTATCACCTACATTTTTGGTCCCTAACTTGTTGACGCAAAATCCAATTGAGTGGGCATATGATATGTAAAAATCACGAACTTTTTCTTCGGAGGAAAATGTCATTCCAACATTGAGAATTTTACTACGAAAGGTGATTCCAAATTGGTCATTTTCGGAACATAATTGTACATTTTGGGACAAAAATGTAAATTTTTGGGACAATCTTAAAATGTCAATTTTTTGGACAGAATTGTTAAGTTTTAGGATAGAATTCTCGAAAAGTATATTTTTAGGACACAAATGTCAATATTTGGGATATTATTGTAAAGTTTCGGGAATTAATTATCCTTTTCGGGACACAAATGTCAAATTTTGGGACATAATTGTAATGTTTCAGGACAAAATTATCTTGAAATGTCCCGAAATGTACATTTTTGGGGAATAATATTATATTTTTGGGACAAAATTATAAAGTTTCAAGATAGAATCTTCCCAGAATTATCCCAAAATGTACATTTTCGGAATAGAGATGTAGATTTTCGGAACAGAATCTTCCTGAAATGTCTCGAAATCTCCTAAACTATCACATTTCGGGATATTTATGCACATTTTCTCCCGAATATACACATTCACTAGCTCCAACCAAAAATCTCCCCAAACATCAGATTCAATTACAGCATCAACTTCTCGATAGGTTGCTAACAAAGAAATCGGTACCTTTCGCTCTCAACGCACGATTTGTTCAATACTGTATCTACTGCAATGTTGTCTTTGCTGGTTTCCTGAACATTAAGTACGTTATCATTAAAATAAAAAAATAAAAGTTTTGTATAACTAGATAAAAAAAACATACCATGATCTAAGGTTTTGAGAGAAGATTTTTGCCGAAGAGATTTGAGAGAGAGAAATATTTTGAGGATTATTACGGGTTTTAGAATTGAAACTATACTAAATTAATTAAAAAAAAATTCTCTCTTCTTATGTGGCAAGTCACGTCGAATTCGTAACATTACTTTCGCTGCCCATATATTTTATTAATCTATTTATTATGAATGAACTTTTATTGATACAACCTACTAAACAAATATTGTCATTGCTTTTTCTTCAATGAAGACAACATCAAATTTTAGAATATGGATTCATTTTTCATCATTAAAACTTGAAATTACCTACCGAAAAGACTTAAAAAAATGCTAACAATATTCAAAAAATAATTTCATACTTTTTTTTATATAATCTTTTATTTTATTTTTGTTTTATCGTCATTAAAAGTCAACCTTTATGAAATATCATTTACATAAAAACCCAATCAATTCTCCATTATGCATATGCATAACAGGGACGGATCCAGGATTCGGTGGTGAGGTGTGGGTACAAAATTTTAGGGTGAGCTAAAGTAAAAAACGAGAAAATTTTGGATAAAACGGGTAAATAAAGGTAAGTTTTACCATTTTTTTTTAATAATTTAATAAATAAAATAGTGAATTCTATTGATTTTTTTTTTTAAAATTAAGAGGTAATTTCATATTTTAACCATAAAATTTATTTTTTTTCGGGGTGAGTTTCAGGCCACCCGAGTTCCTAGATTCGTCCATGTGTATCAACTAGTTTGAATACCCTTATTTGTTGACGAACCTTGTTAGGCTTAAGCATCTAGAAATAAAATAACATATCAATCAATTATTGTGATTAAGGAGCTCCAACAATTTTGTATATATAGTTTAATATTTTAACAAAGTTAACTGAAAAATATAAGTAATTTGAGTTTCCTAAAAATTCAAGAACAAAACAAACTAGAAAAAAAATTGGTAAATCAAGATGAGTATTTAAATAAACTTTGAGACAATTTTCCTAAAAAATGTTTATATGATGGTGGCGGGCCTTCTCAACATTTTAGATTAAAATTGGGAAATGAATTATTAAATTTGTATTGAAATATAGTTTATCTCATTGACTACAAAAATTAAAAAATTATCTCTTCTTTCTCCTCAATTTTTTTTTTTATCATTACTTTCTCAATTTCCCAATCTTTATCACTCATATAAAATAATATTATATATATTTATATATATTTGAATTTAGAATGATAATTTAATTACACACAAATTTAAGATATTTTAATGAAAGTCTCACAAATTATTCAAAATATTTTTTTTAATAAAAATTATAATATTTTGTTTTGTATACCAAGTTTTACTATTATATTAATAAAATTTACTAGGATTAATAGAATTGATAATCAAAATTCAGTAGTTAAATTAATAATATAGATATATTGTTTATTTATTTATAAATATAACGTAAATAATAAGTTAACCAAATTTGAAACTATTAATCCAAAATATCGTTTTTATGACTTTAACTATATGAATCCAAATTTTGAAGTTTAAAAATATGGTATAAAATTTCAATTAAAAGTCAAATTTGAAGATTCAAGCCAATAATATTTTATATAATAAGTTATTAGTAATTTCTATTAATATGCTATATAATTTAATTAAACAAAATAAATTTAATTCTTTATTATCATTAAAAAAAAGTTATGTGATTTATTTCTAAATTTATTGTCTGTCTTCAAAATAAAATTTTTAAAAAAATGAACAAAATATTGTATGAGCTGAGCATGAGGAGAGTTATATATCTTATTAGATGAATCCTTAGTTTTATTTAATAAGAGAAAAAGCGAAAGTGGAGAAAATTTGGACAAAGCATCGAGAAATCCGTTTTCGAGGGTTTTCTTCTTCAATTTGAACATTTGATTTGATTGATGCTTTAGCAAAATTAATCGAAGCAATTTGCTTGCTATATTATCATCCACCACCACCAACAACTCCATTTCGTCAATCCGAAACCCTAATCTATCGCCGTGCGTAATCCTCACTTTCCCACCCTACATCGTCTGCTTATTGGAGCTGCTTTGATTCGCAATCCAACTGAGGATGAGTGCTCCGAAGAGGAAGAATTTCAAGATAGAAGCCTTTAAACATCGGGTGGTGGTTGATCCCAAATATGCAGAGAAAACCTGGAAGATATTGGAGCATGCCATTAACGAAATTTACAATCACAACGCCAGTGGTCTTAGTTTCGAGGAGCTTTACAGGTTTGTTTCCTCTCTACCTCTCTCAGACTTTAACAAGTTCTCATGCCGGAAAGTGGATGTATTTGCTGAGAGCTTCGTTGTTCGTTGGTGGCTAAACTGATTCTGATTCTGATTCACCGTTACTAGATTTCGATTCTTTTTTCTTATGTAATTAGACATTCTTTGGAGATAATTGAATAGGTAGATATCTAAATCAATCTGGTTAAGGCTCCATTTCTCTTTGAAATTTGAATTGGAAGAAATCTAGAGATTGAGCCTTGCAAGTAATGAACAAATTAAAAGGAAAGAAAGGAATTTGTTGCATTCAATTCATGATATGGTGGAGGTCCTCCCACACACTTATAGAGATTCAAGGGTACTCAGGAAATGATATAAACGACATCATTTACCTGACTATGTGAACTGAGTGTCTCCATCTCAATTGGTTTGAAAATTAACCTTTGCATCCTTATTCATAATTGTGATCAGTAGCACTAATATTCTCTGTGGCACATTAATTCAATGAATTAGAATACAACTTAATGTCCTGTAGACTGGTGCCTTTTTTGTTTGTTTCTCTTTGCACCTGATTGCAGGAAATCATACGAGTCAGCACAACCTCCATCTGTGAGTCAATATCCATTTATCCCCTATTCCTCAACCTTCTGCACTAAATGTGGTAGAATATACTTACTATAGCAATGCAAGTGAACCAAATTAAAGGCCTGGCATTGACTTTAGAAAGAAACTGCCAAATTAGATCATGAAAGGCAAGAGACATTCAAGGTGGTGTAACCACCAGTTATTTGTGTTATAGAGAAAGGCACTTTTGTTCTGTACAGGGAACAATGTATAGGGTTTAGTACGACAACACATTATATGGTATACTATTTGTCTTGTTATTCAGGTAATGATTGCCGTCAACATTAAATAGCATAAAAGGTAAATGGGATTACAACAACACTGATGGTGCATACTGAGCCTCTCATAAACATGTGTCATCCACGTTCATGCTACTAACTTAATTGAAGTTGTTTTATGAGATCTAATTGCTCCAACTTCATCTCATGTTGGAGATTAGATGCCATCCTTAGGATGAGATCCAATGATCAAAAAGAAATGAAACTCTTTCTTCCATAAGAGTAAACTAAAGATCCTTGTCCATGATTTAAGGAGTTTGAGTGTAATTTACTTACATAGTGTTGCATCATTATGATATGAAATAGGTATGTGGACATAAAAGGGCCATCTGAAGAATGCAAGTCGCCGAAAGATTAGAGCAAATTATCTTTATTTAAGTAGACTATTATAATTTGTTAGGGTATTGGTTAGATTAGAATGAGCAGATTAGATAGGATTAGAGTTCCATTAGAATTACACTACCTATTAGTATATATATTATCAGATCATTGAAAAGTTCTCTAATGGTCTCATCTTCTCCTATTTATTCATATCCTTTTCACTCTAGAAAAACAATCATTATAAGAGCTAAATTCCCCGTGCTTTTAGAAAGGAGGAAATCAGACAACAATCCGAGTTAAACACTACTATCAAAAGTTCTTGAACACTGATGATGAGTTATTTTTCTTAAATTGGGAGCACTCAAATGAGATAAATATAAGGGCATAGTATGGTCAATCTGAATATGACACGTTGCCAAAAGATTAAATCATTATGTTTTTTTGTAAGTATATAATTGTAATTTGTTAAATAAGATAATAGCTAGATTGAAATTAGGAGATTATATAGGATTATCATTGTGTAAATAATCATACATATATCATCAGATTATTAAGGAATTCTCTATGTTCAATGTTCATCATCTCCCACCTATTTTCTCATCGGCTTTTCTCCAATTTCTCATCTCAGGAAAATAATCTATCACATTATCTGTCTTCTTTTTCCTTTTCTTTTGTCCGAGCAGGGCTGATTATGACAATGTTCATATTTCATGGATTTACATGGAACAATTTCCAACTTTCTATTTTGATTAATAACAATACAGTGCGCTCAAACATTTGTTTACTTGATAGATTAGCAAAATTAAACCAATGAAGAACACATTTAATGGACCAGGAAAGATGGTCTTATTTTCTTAAATAAGTGGAAGCTTATTTCATTTGAATAGGGCTCCTTGATTTCATTCATCCATTACAATTATCTTCTAGTTATCTCATCCAATATGTTTCTCATTGATACTTATACTGTTGAATGAAACTTATTGCATAAAAGCTTGAATCAATTTTGATCATTTCTAGTTGTGTGCTACAATCGTCTAATGAATGAAGCTCAATTTGCTTCCTAAACATGCATCAAAAGGTCGTTATGCATTTTATACTTGTGTCATACTCGTTTTGTTTCATAAGCTTTTAAACATGACTCAAGTTATATGTAGTCATTTCTTGGTTAAGTTCTGGCTCTGCACTTTATAAAGAGAATACCATATTAACCAATAATTTAGATTAAGGAGTTTCAATAATTGTGTAGAGATTATTTAAAACCTTAACGGAGTTAACCAATAAATGACGACAATAGGTAATTTGACCGATTTTTTAAAAGTCCAGGAAGCAAACCGAGCTGTCTTCCATCATTTAACTCCATATTACAACTTATCCTCAACATAAGAAGTCAAAACTGGCTAGAAATGCAAGGCTTATTTAGTAACAATCCCCATTTGGAAACACCTTGGTACAAAATATTTGGATCTAGAAACCCATCTGGATGATATAATGTTTGGAAACTAAACTTAGTTACAGACAGATTAAAAAATTTATTGGTTGTTTTTGTTTCCAAATGAATTAACCAGTGACCATGTAGCTTTTGTTGCTTTTATCATATAGATCTCATGGGTGTTTAAACTGTAAATTTTTGATGCAGGAATGCTTATAATATGATTCTTCACAAATTTGGAGAGAAACTATACTCTGGGCTTGTGACCACGATGACGTCACATCTGAATGAAATAGCGAAATCAATCGAGGTTGCTCAGGGTGATGTATTTCTAGAGGAGCTAAACAGGAAATGGGCTGACCAAAACAAGGCATTACAGATGATCAGAGACATACTCATGTACATGGACAGAACTTTCATCCCCAGTACTCATAAAACCCCTGTTTATGAGTTGGGTTTGAACTTATGGAGGATAAATGTCATCCATTCACCCAACATCCAGCCTAGGCTACAGGGCACTCTTCTCGAACTAGTGCAGAGAGAAAGAACAGGGGAAGTCATAGAAAGGGGTTTATTACGCAACATAATAAAGATGTTACTCGATTTGGGCTCAACTGTTTACCAGGAAGATTTTGAGAAAACATTTCTCGCAGACTCGGCTTCGTTTTATTGGGTTGAGTCTCAAAAGTATATTGAGTGCTGTGATTGTGGAGATTTTCTTAAGAAAGCTGAGACACGATTAAACGAAGAGATCGAAAGAGTCTCCCATTATCTTGATTCGAAAACCGAAGCCAAGATTTGCAATGTTGTCGAGAAGGAAATGATTGAGAATCAGATGAACAGGCTTGTACACATGGAGAACTCTGGGTTGGTTAACATGATCGTCAACGATAAATACGACGATCTCAAACGAATGTATTGTTTGTTCAAAAGGGTGTCGAATGGGCTTCCATTTATAAGAGATGTAATGACGTCTCACATTAGAGAAACGGGTAAGCAACTCGTTACCGATCCAGAAAAGTTAAAGGATCCAGTTGATTTTGTTCAAAGGCTACTCGACGCTAAAGATAAACACGATAACATCATCCACTTAGCGTTCAACAATGACAAGACGTTCCAAAACGCTCTAAATTCGTCGTTCGAGTATTTTGTTAATCTAAACCCACGCTCCCCCGAGTTCATATCGTTGTTCGTCGACGATAAGCTTCGGAAAGGTCTTAAAGGCGTAAGCGAGGATGAAATTGAGACAATCCTCGACAAAGTGATGATGCTTTTCCGTTACCTCCAGGAAAAAGACGTATTCGAAAAGTACTACAAGCAACATTTAGCTAAACGACTTCTCTCTGGTAAAACCTTTTCCGACGATGCTGAAAGAAGCTTAATCGTCAAGCTTAAAACGGAATGCGGTTACCAATTCACCTCGAAACTAGAAGGTATGTTCACCGATATGAAAACCTCTCAAGATACAATGCAAAGCTTCCACGATATCATTGGTGGGGAACTTTCGGATTACCCATCGCTAACAGTTCAAGTCCTCACAACCGGATCATGGCCCACACAAACAACCGTCACATGCAATCTCCCATCCGAAATCCTAGGAATATGTGAAAAGTTTCGTACATTTTACCTGGGGACCCACACGGGCAGAAGATTGACATGGCAAACGAACATGGGCACGGCCGATCTAAAACTAACATTCGGTAAAGACAAGAAACACGAACTAAACGTGTCGACTTACCAAATGTGCATCCTAATGCTATTCAACAACGCTGATCGGTTAACCTATAAAGAAATCGAGCAGGCGACAGAAATACCCGCCCCCGATCTAAAACGTTCTCTACAGTCGTTAGCGTGCGTGAAGGGGAAGAACGTGCTGAGGAAGGAGCCGATGAGTAAGGAAGTGGGTGAAGAAGATTCGTTTCTTTTTAACGATAAGTTTACGAGTAAACTATATAAGGTGAAGATTGGAACAGTGGTTGCTCAGAAGGAATCTGAACCGGAGAAACAGGAGACTCGGCAGAGAGTGGAGGAAGATAGGAAACCGCAGATCGAAGCTGCGATCGTGAGGATTATGAAGTCGAGAAGGGTGCTTGATCATAATAATATTATTGCCGAGGTCACGAAACAGCTGCAGTCGCGTTTCTTGCCGAATCCTGTGGTGATTAAGAAAAGGATCGAGAGTTTGATTGAGAGGGAGTTTCTTGAAAGGGATAAGGTTGATCGGAAGCTGTATCGATACCTCGCATGAAATGGAGGGGTGGTTTTCCGAAATTGGATCTTGAATTTGATGTTTGAAATGTTATAGACTCTCATGGTTTTCTTCTTTAATGTTTTGTTTGTTTTTGATTATGTAGGTACATACTTTGATTTTATACTATTTTGAATGAATGAACATTTATTTTGGTAATTGTATTATGGTTACTTTGGAATTTTCTTAACCTAAATAGTATTATTCAAAGAAAATGCATAAATATATACATGTTATTTAATTTAGTAATTTGTTCTCTATTTTAATTTACATCCCTAATATATTGCTTAATTTTTCTATTTTCTAGGGCTAGCGAGAAGCTCGAATGAAAAATTCTATTTTCTGAATGTCCCCTAAATCATTAAAACATAATATAAGACGATAAGAAGTGCAATTTTTATTTATTTTTCATTAGTCTTTATAATATGGTTTATTTTAGTAGTCATTTTTCTAAGCTAACGTGAATACTGTAAATTTGTCTAGTTATGTAAATACGATAAATATAATATTATTTGTAAGAGGAGTAATATGTAACTTTGTTTTGTTGAATTTTTATTATTAATAGATTTGGTGATTTTTAAATTTATTGTGATTTTATCTATTTTTTTTACTCTTTGTTCATCTAAAATATTATTGAGACAGACTTTATGACCGAGTTGTTTTTTGTTTTTTCTATTATATTTTTTATATAAATTCTCTATGAATCATGTTACCCACTTTTCAACCACGTCACCTTCTTTTAATATCCAAACAAACAAGTTAAAATTTCTCACAAAAGTTAATATAATTAATTAAAATTTTATTTTTTAATATTATAATAAAAATACAAAATTTCAGGTTTTATTTTTATTATTTTTTTTATAAATAATAAACTTTGATTAAAAAAAAGAAAGGTATAAATTTAAGACTTTATCCAATTTAAATAAAATAATAATTAATGTATTATGGGAGTAAGACTATTAAGATTTAAGAGTGTGAAAATAGTTTATATTTATGACATGTTTAATTAAATAAAAATATATAAAATATTTTTATTTTTATTTTTCTTCTATTCATTATTGTGATAACAATAATTATACAGCAAGTATTTATAAAACTTTAAACTAGTATTATGAAAAGAGAACTTCATGTAATAAAATTATAAAAGGGAAGGAAATGAAAAAAAATATCTTAATTCAAAATTAAAATAATGAATCAGGTGTCACATGAAAAAAAATTATAACTATATAATAAGATTTTTTTTATAGAATTGTTTATTAAAGTAATTTATTTTAAATTAAAGATTAGATGTTATACTTTTAAATATTTTATTTGACATGAACAAAATAAAAGAATGTTTTTTTTACTATTTTTTTCCCCTTGAAATGGAGCTTCGTGTTACCACTTACATCTTGGAGTAAATGTAAGGAATTGTTGCATTTAAATTGATCTGAAATAAGATAAATATTTGACTATTAAAATGGGGATAATTTGATTTATTTGTTATAACAGAAATTAAATAACATATTAAAATAATGTATGTTAATTGTGTATTAAATATGTTTTATTAAATATTAAGAGAAATGATATATGCAATGAGATTAATGTTAATTTTTTTTTTTTTTTTTTTTGTATAAAATCACAATTAACAATAGTGAAAATCCGAGAGGAGGAAAAGGACTTGAGACGATTAGTGATTCGTGATCTCAGTAAGGACTTCTTCTTATGTACATTTAAAAGAGTTAACTCATTTAGTTTTTTTAATTTTTCTTTTACTAATTATTTTAGATATTAATTCACTTAATATTATTTTGTTACTTCATAAGAATAATTAACTTGTTAATAAATAGTAGTAATAAATAGTAGCAATAAATAGTAGTGTTGATCACTTTACTAACTATATTCACTATATTTAAAAAATAGTAGAAAGAGTATAAACTATTTTAAGGTGTTAAAACAAATATATGTGTATATTTTATTTTGGTGATTTTGTTTATTATTTTGTATTTTTAATTTATTATAATTTAAAACGAAACATTATGTTATAAACACAAATTAGATATGAGTGAAATATTATTAATTAGAAGCTATGCTTTCTTTCAAACAATCCTTAGTTTGATAAGTATTTTTTGGGGTTTTCCTGGTAAGTAATTTTTTGGGGTTTTCCTGGTATAGACCCTCATTTTTATTTAGTCAAAAGTTAAAGGAATGAATCAAACATGAACTAACTTAAAATCTGATAAAGTGATTTTAAAACAAAAAAACCCTAACATAAGAAGCACTACAAACCCGTCTTATCACTACACTAAAAACCCGTCTTATCACTACACTAAATAGTCATTTCCTTCCTATTCCAAAATAAAAAATAAGAAAAATAAAAAACAATTAAGTGACGTGAAAAATATAATGATCTTATAGGGAAATTTGATGAAATGGCCCTCATAAGTGGCTTAATTCCAAAAAAGGTCCGCGTCTGCTAATGTTTGCAAAATGAGCCTTTTTGCCCTGTGAAATGTCCATTTTACCCTTGTAATTGCACTTACTCGAATTACACTTACGCGTAATACACTTACGCGAATTACACTTACGCGTATTACACTTACGCGAATTACACTTACGCGTATTACACTTACGCGAATTACACTTACGCGTAATATGTAATATGCGTACATTGAAAGACGCATATTACATATACACGCATTATGTAATATGCGTCTTTCATACTATATAAAGCGCCTAATTTTGTCCATCATTTTAAATTTCCAATTTTTAGGGTTCCGACTCTCTCTCAAACCCTATCCCCTTCGATCCCGCTGCTCCGCTAAGGTAAGACATTCTCGTCTCAATGCCTTCTTATGTATTCTAGGATTTTGAATATTATCCAAGTGCTATTATGTTGGATGAGGATTTAGGGTTTTAAGTAAATCTTACAAGTTTATCTATGTAAATGACAATCAACAACACATTGGTTTGTACTTCATTGATCTATGGAAGTAGAAGTTAAACATTTCGACGGATATGGAAATTGAAGAGGAGAATCCGACGGAGCTTAACACACTCAACATCGGTAGAGGATTCGCTAGCGTAGGCAGATTGATGGATGGAGTAGGCAGAAAGTCAAATTGGACGATGAACCATGAATTCAATGCTTATTTATATTAAAAACATGCTCTTTCATTTTGTCTTCCATCTTCCATTGATGATGAACCTATTCCTATTTTGATCTTCTAGAAGGTGCATCCATATATTTTCTGCCAAATTTTTCTTTTGCTACAATTAAGTAAATAACTTAACATATGGATTAATTACTATGGTACACATTTTCCATTTCCTGGTTTTTTGAAATAAATATAATTTTTAGTTTGTTTGAACATTATTTTCCATTATTGCAGGAGATTTTTGATGGAATTGAGTTTGCTAGGGGTGACTCCAAATCAACCTGGGGTTCTATGCGTGCGGTAATGGAGCACCCATAACCTTTTGACTTGAAATATGTTGCTATTCGAATCATTTACTTGAGATATCATGTTGGCTGCTCGTAGATCTGAAACATTATTTTCTGAATTTGGTCAAAACATGCCCTTCTATAGAATTTCAACTTTTGATTTCGTTTGTATAATAAGGTTCGAGGTTTTGATTTGCTGACATGGATATATCTTTCATCTTCTTCTGGTAGGTCGGGAAGACGTCATTGATGAATCAATAAGAATCATGTGGTACCCTACATTCTGATAATGATTTCTTTTATTGAAGTTCTTTGATGTATTTCTTTGTCCAGTGTTTTATTTATTGCTTCGACTCTGTAAGTATGTGAATCGTAAGTTTAGCAATCAGTATAAGGCTACCATTGGAGCTGATTTCCTTAGTAAAGAAGTTCAGCAATTTAAAGTTTGAAGACAGAGCCTTCACTTTGCAGGTCAGCTTTCTTCACTATTAGATTTTGATTGGATTATTTAATTGGTATGTAATGTCAGCACTAGATTCTTTTTTTCAAGATCCTTAAACACATTAAAAAAATGTATTTGGTGGTCACAAAAGGATAATGAGGTTAAATTTTGTGCCATTTTCTTTAGGGTTTAACAACGGGATTCAAACACCTAATGATTTGCAATGAACAAAATGTTTATGTTGAATATGCCAATATGGTCCTATATACTTGATATAATGGCTAGATGATAATTTATATTCATTTTTCATTCTTTAATAAGTTGAACATGGAAATGCCAGTTTGGTGATGGACTAAATGTCTCACTTCTACTTCCAATTTTCATTACACAAGTTTCTATATATTTAATTTCTCAATATTCTTAGTATAGTAATCAATCCCTGCAGATATGGAACACAGCAGGACAAGAAAGGTTCCAAAGTCTTGGCGTGGCTTTTTATCGAGAGGCTGATTGCTGAGAACGTCTATGATGTTAATGTGATGAAGTCGTTTTTGCTTCAGGTACTAACTATTTTGGTTTAAAAATTCATAAATTACCGAACTAACTATTTTGTTAGTTTTTTTAGGTCTTTTAGGCTAGCCCACATGACCCTGAGAACTTTCCATTTGTGGTCCTATGACAACATAATTAAACTAAACCAATTATTTGATGGGGAATTCTCATTTTTCAGTGCAAATCCAAGGATTGGTTTGGTTGACTATATTTTCTTTTGAACCTAGTTGCTTCATTCATTCCCAAAGAAATTCAGAAGAATAAATGGGCATATAACTTGGACAAGCTAAAAATTTGTATTTTTATATAAGAAAAAAAGGAATTTGTTCGAAACCTTAACCCTTCTAGATGGAAAGCTGCATAATAACAGAAGTCTACGAAAAACTAATAGATAGCTGCTTAATATTATTGTCAGGCTGAGGAGAGGCACTGTGAGATTCTTGGCCGACTAATGTGCACTGCCAAAATTGTTGCCAAGCAGGAAGGCCTTGAAGATGGCTTTAGAGTTGTGATTAATGATGGACTAGCAGAATGTAAATCAACACCTTCATGTCCATCTCCCTGGGGGACGTCAAATGAACTGGCCACCAGGCTAAGACTTTATGAAGTTACTTATTAGCTGTGTGAACTCATAAGACACCGACCGACCAAGTAATTTCGGTCATATGATATTTGTAATAATAACATTGTTAAAAATGTTACATTAGACAATCATAATGTGAGATAATGGTCATCTGGTTTGTGATCTTTTGTTAAAAATGTTACTATGACAGTGATATCTTTTCTTTAAGCTTGTGGCTTAATTCTATTTTCTTGTTTGCCTTTATATTTTCCAGAATGACTGGTTTGAGATTATTTCTACATATTTTTTGCTTTTTAAATGGAAGTACTAAAAGAAACCAGATTAATTTTGACCCTTAAATTAGTATGAGATATTTTTCTCAAATTCAAACATAAACAACAGTCATAGAATAAAATAAACATGCATCTGTGCAGTACAGTCCAAGAGGCACAATCAATAATAAAGAAGTCAAACATATATATAATTAATTAACTACTTTGTAGTGATCATAGTTATACATCCCCCACAATTTTATTATTGTATTTCGAGTAAGATAGATTGAGTCTTTCTCATGTTGAAAGCATTGACTGCAGTGACGTTGTTTGATATTGTATGTAGATGGTTAAACTGATAAATTGTCAAGTCTAAACATGTAAACGAATGCGGGGAGATCGTTACATCTATTTTCGTGTCTATGTTATCAAACACACTCTGGATTGGAGCCAACTGCACATTGCAACGAACTTATATATGGGTGAAATCTTCCTTAAATCTGTTGTTCCAGATTATGTGTTCCATTATGTACCACCTTCACAAAATATGTTGACTCTTCATTGGGATCATATAAAAAAATAGAGTATCACTTTGATATAAACACCATCATTAGTGTAATAGTATTATAGTAGACAAGAGTCAAATAAAACATATGCACCTTTTATCATTGGAGTTAACAAATAGAGGTGCATAACTGACCATTGACACAACATCATTGCATTCAAGTATCAAAGGCGAGCAAAGAAAGGTTAAAAATCCGAAAAAGCAAAGAAGATATGTAATTGCCTCCTTGTTCATTTTTTGCATATTAGTGGAAAAAAACTATATTTACATATAACCAAGTATTATCATCTATAGGCAAACTTTATTGATCTTTTTTTAGAATTATATAAAAAAAACTGTTCTTTTCTACACCAATAAGGAATCCAGCTTCAGCTAATTCTGCTAGAAGGCTTCCTTGACCGACATCTTTTCCTGTCACAGCGTATTCACTAACGAAAGCCTGAAATAATAGAGTCGGCCTCAGAACCATCTAAATGTTTCTTGCAACAATTATCTTTTTGTTAATATATATTTATGGAATTATGTAAATATAAGACAAGATTTAGCGCGTACCTTTGGGCCATTTCGTGATGTTTGATCAAACTTATAAGTCTTAGAGAAGACATCATCTGCATTTTTATAAATTTGTTGAGAAAATCAATCTATTAACAAAAAAATCTAATAACAGGAAGGAAGATTGTAAGAATATTCAGTTCAAATTCTAATCTATACAAAATTACTTGAATCTTACATGAAAATCATAAAAATCATCTGGATGATCCAATGGTTGAGAAGAACTGTCACAGATTGTGATTATCTGGATGTCTGGATAGGCGTGTTTTATGGCAGAATAGAACTGGAGGTAATTCCCTGAAACAACATAGGTTTTCGCAATTTCAAATAGATTATGCATTTCATTTCAGAATTTTGCCATTTGATGGTTTCACATTCGCAGATCATTGAATACTAACATATTTTATTACTATTCATAAAATATGGATCTTTTTCAATAAAAAAATATCATTGAATAGTAACAAAGTCTTCATTCCCAATAGCAATATATTTCAAGTCAAAAGGTTATGGGTGCCCCATTGCTGCACGCATAGAACCCCAGGTTGATTTGGAGTCACCCTTAACAAACTCAATTCCATCAAGAATCTCCTGCAATAATGGAAAATAATGTTCAAACAAATTGAAAATTATGTTTATTTAAAAAAAAAACGAGAAATGGAAAATGTGTACCATAGTAATTAATCCATATGTTAAGTTATTTACTTAATTGCAGCAAAAGGAAAATTTGGCAGAAAATATATGGATGCACCTTCTAGAAGATCAAAATAGGAATAGGTTCATCATCAATGGAAGATGGAAAACAAAATGAAAGAGCATGTTTTTAATATAAATGAGCATTGAATTCATGGTTCATCGTCCAATCTGACTTTCTGCCTACTTCATCCATCAATCTGCCTACGCTAGCGAATCCTCTACCGATGTTGAGAGTGTTAAGCTCCGTCAGATTCTCCTCTTCAATTTCCATATCCGTCGAAATGTTTAACTTCTGCTTCCATAGATCAATGAAGTACAAACCCATGTGTTGTTGTTGATTGTCATTTATATAAATAAACTTGTAAGATTTACTTAAAATCTTAAATCTTCATCCAACATAATAGCACTTGGATAATATTCAAAACCCTAAAATACATAAGAATGCATTGAGATGAGAATGTCTTACCTTAGAGGAGCAGCGGGATCGAAGGGGATAGGGTTTGAGAGAGAGTCGGAACCTTAAAAATTGGAGATTTAAAATGAGGATCAAAATTAGGCGCTTTATATAGTATGAAAGACGCATATTACATAATGCGCGTATATGTAATATGCGTCTTTCAATGTACGCATATTACATATTACGTGTAAGTGTAATTCGCGTAAGTGTAATACGCGTAAGTGTAATTCGCGTAAATATAATACGCGTAAGTGTAATTCGCGTAAGTGTATTACGCGCAAGTGTAATTCGAGTAAGTGTAATTACAGGGGTAAAATGGACATTTCGCAGGGCAAAAAGGCCCATTTTGCAAACATTAATAGGCGTGGGCCTTTTTTGGAATTAAGCCACTTATGAGAGCCATTTCATCAAATTTCCCGATCTTATATTTATTTATCTGAACTTATTTAATATTGATAATATAAACATATATAATACTATGTGTATTATTTTTTAATATAATTAATGAATAAAAATTTTTTTATCACTTTTTTTTATAATAAATGTGTTCTTAACACAAAATGCATCCTTGTTAGATAAAATCAGACCGGTTCAAATAAACCTAACTTAAATAAACTTTCCATGCAGGAACAAGGAACCAGACCGGACAAACAAAAGAACCGGCTAAGAAAACTAGCCGGTCAAGCTACTAAACCGACCAAGAATACTCGGAACATGACCGCACAAAGAAAGGATCGGCCAAAGCTCAAAACCGGAATCATCAAACAGCCGATCAGCCACAAGGCAAAGGAATAACCGGAAGAAGTTCAGTTATATCACCCATACCGGAAGCGATCAGGCTAAGTCAAGCGGCCGACCAGTACAAGAAGACAATTCGGGTATCTGTTGAGAATGATACCAAAGAAACAGACTGAACACTTCCATATTCATACAAGTCTGAGGAAAGACTGTAGGCTGTAGAAGACAGTACTACCGGATCTTTCCACTTCGGGATAAGTCAGAAAGAAGATCTTCCAAGTACAGACAACTGTCCAACAGACAGTGCCTACATTAAGTAAAAGACAAACCCGACAGGTTTGTCTTACATACCGGAAGAACAGACCGCCAGGTCTGAGACAGAATGCCAGGTCTGAGGTTGACCATCAGGTCTGAGGAAACGACCGCAGGTCTGAATCTCTGAAACACTGAATCACTGCACCTATGCTCAGCCAATCAGATTTAAGGTAGTGAAATATGACCGTTGGCATATTTCACCTAAAAAAAGGGCCAGTTGAAGAAAAGTAAATGCGGGACAAGTAACATACAGTGAGACAAGTGAGAAATTCTAAGAGCATTTATTCTACAAGTGATAAGACTGTGCTGTTCTAGAAAGCCTAAGTGCTAAAGTTAAAGTGTGTTTTACAATTTCGGTGTAAATTGTAAAAGTGTTATCGAGCAGGAAATAAGTCTCGATCGGATTGTACTTGTATTCCTTAGTGAATATCCTTCTCGCGGTTTCGAGAGGAAGGGGTGACGTAGGAGTTTTATCTCCGAACATCCATAAAATCTGTCTTGTTATTTACTTTCTGCCGGCTCCATTGTCTAACCGATTAACTCAACTACACCGCTCTAAACCGACTCTATACTATCCAGACCGAATTTCCAGATTACCGAAACCGACCCACCATTTTCAAACCTCCATCATCCGAAACCGGCCTTGTCCATCAAACAAGTGTGCTGCTTCAACCTGAAAGCAAACCTCTTCCGCGCTTGAACCTAGTTCAAGGGTTTGTGACAGGTTGTGTAGTATTGAAACTCCGGTGTTAATCTCTAACTAGATTCACCACCACCCTTCGAGTGAGAACCGCTAACCGGTCCAACCCCCCGGTCCTCCAGCGGCTACCTAGATCCTAACAATTGGTATCAGAGCAGTTAGTTTCAATACTCAAGCAAGCATGTATCAGGATAGGCCTCCAATGCTAGAAGGTGATGACTTTGCCAACTGGAAGGCACGCATGCACCTGCACTTAGTCACGTTGGATGATGAAATGGAGTCCATTCTGACCGAAGGACCGATATTCATTGATAAGGACAGAAAGGAATGGACGGCTGAAGATAGGAGAAGAAACAACCTGGATAATCATGCTAGAAACCGGATCTCCAACAGTGTGGACAGAAACACATACTGCAAGATCAGAGACTGCAAAACCGCGAAGGAGACATGGAACACGGTTATCCAGATCTTTGAGGGAAATGAAAGAACAAGGGAGAACAAGATAATGGTGGCCACACAGAAGTTTGAAAGCATCAAAATGAAACCAGGAGAAACTATGAAGGAATACAGTGACCGATTCACTAGTGTGTTGGATGAATTAGCAACTCTGGGCAAGAAGTATGACAACAAAGAGGTCATTATGAAAGCTTTGAGATCTCTTCCAAGTACTTGGGACATAAAAACAATGGTAATGAGGGAATCAAAGAGCCTACGTAAGATGAAACTACACGATGTATTCGAAGATCTTAAGGCATATGAGTTCGAGATGAGATCTAGGACTGAAGAGGAAGTCTCGGCCTCAACATCAACCAGAGCACTAATCACATCTACAGAACCGGTTGCACTCACTCTTGCACCTGCACCGGCACCGGCTTCTGCACATGTACCAATCAGAACCGCCGAACAGTTCACCGAGGATGCCATGGCAATGCTTGCACAGAAGTTTGGGAGGTTCATGAAAAGAAGCCAACCGACGAACAACTACTATGGTGATAAATCCAATGTAAGATGTTATAACTGTAACTGTTTGGGACATTTTAAGTGGGAATGCAGGAAACCGAGGAGGGATACCCAGAAACCGGATTATCAAAATGACCGAAACAATTATCAACAAACCAGTGAAGGAAGTGAGGTACCGAAAGCACTGATAGCCGACGATGGAGGAAGTCTATGGGCTCACAGTGACAGTGATGATGAACTCACATGTCTCATGGCAAATGAAGAACAGGTATTTGACTCTCCCTGTGAAGAATTTACTAAAGATGAATTATACAATGCATTGAATGACATGGTAGAAGAATATAGGAACCTACTAGCCATGCTACCTAAGCACCTCAACATTAGAACCGATCCCATAGTATCCATTCCGACAGAACCAGAGGTACTCATCATAACCGAACCAGAGGTCGTACAACCTAATGATACCCATATTTTAGAAACCAAGTTAGATCCTAAGACCGAACAATCTAGTGAACCGGCTAGAGAATTAACCGAGGAAGAAAATGCCCGACTTCAATATAAGATGGCCGCATATAAGAGATCTAGTGATATAGTAAAGAACATGAACAGACACTACAGACATCCTCGTTGCAAGTTTGGTCTAGGATACACAGAGAATAGCTCCAAAGACCGAAAACCCATAGAGAGAGCAAGGCTTACAAGAGAAAACCTTCCCTTTATAAAATTTCTTAAAAGCTCCTGGACCGCTGAAGAAGAGGAGACCGCATACTATAGGGAAGAAAAGCTAAAATACGACTATGTTGGTCCAACCGAATCCGAGAAATGGCTTGACCCTATGAAAAGAAAAGCCGAAATCCTCAAACATATGAAAGCCTTTCCTGAACCACGCAGGTCAAACCATAGATCACCGAACCAAAGACCATCACCATTTAGGACCTTTGTAGGAAAACCGAGATACACGAGACCGAGTGCCAAAAGGACAATTAAAACCATAGCAAAGAAGACCGTCCGGTTTATCAAGGTTTGGATACCTAAGTGACTAATCGCATGTGGACCCAAGTAAATGTGGGTACCAAATAGTTGTAAATATGTACATTTTGCAGGATCCAAAGAAACGGATAGGAAACTCTAAATGGTTCTTGGACAGCGGCTACTCCAGGCACATGACCGGAAACAGCAATTTGTTAACCGATATCAGAACCACAACCGGTGCTTTAATCACTTTTGGTGACAACTCAAAAGGTAAAACTGTGGGCAATAGTAAGATTGTCCATGGTAACCTAACTATTGACAATGTACTTCTAGTGGAAAACCTACGTTTTAACCTACTTAGCATTAGTCAGATGTGTGATGCTAGATACACGGTAGAATTTCTTAAACATGCATGCTTAGTTAAGAACTCTCAATGTATCGTACTACTAACCGGAAATAGGATAGGTAACATTTACAAGGTAGACTGGAAAACTAGAGTAGAATATCCTATATGCATGATAGCTAAGACTGATCAAACTTGGCTGTGGCATACGAGACTAAACCATCTAAACATGAAAACTTTAAACTACATTCGTGGTAAAAAGCTAGTTGAAGGTATTCCTGACATAGTATTTAATCAAGATAAAGTTTGCTCAGCATGTCAAATGGGTAAACAAACTAGGTCAACCTTTAAGAGTAAAGGAAACATCCAATCTAGCCGATGTTTAGATCTTCTTCACATGGATTTATTTGGACCGATTCAGGTCATTAGCCTAGGAGGTATGCTCTACACCATGGTAGTTATTGATGACTATTCTAGATTTACATGGGTAATATTTCTACCATCTAAACGTGAAACCGTATCAAACCTGATTACACTTCTTAAGCGCCTGCAAAATGAAAAATCAACTCGCATTAATAGCATTCGAAGTGATCGAGGTACCGAATTTACCAATAGTACATTAACTGCATATCTTGATGAATCCGGCATTAGACACGAGTTGTCTAGTGCTAGGACTCCTCAACAAAATGGCCTGGCCGAGAGAAGAAACAGGACTCTCAAGGAAGCCGCACGGTCCATGATAGCCGATTCCGGCATTGTTCAGAAATTTTGGGCTGAGGCTATCAACACTGCATGCTATACACAAAACCGGTCTTTAATAAACAAATTTCACAACAAAACACCGTATGAGGTTTATTTTAACAGGGTTCCCAAACTCAAGTATCTCAGGATTTTCGGTTGTAAGTGTTATATACACATAAATGGTAAGACCCAACTCACTGCTTTTGATGCAAAAACCGATACCGGGATCATGCTAGGATACTCAGCAGTAAGTAAAGCATATAGAGTATATAATAATAGAACTGCAACCATGGAGGAAACAATTCACGTTGTTTTCGATGAATCGATTGAAAGCAATACTACTTCATGCTTTGATCTACACAACAGATTGGAAAATAACAATATTCATTCTGATAGTGAAGATGAGACTCCAGTCTTCAGGCGGTTTGTCCATGACCAAATGGGTAACATTGAAACCCAGCCGGATCAAGCTGTTCCACAACAGGAAGTTGACACTTCGGTCCAATCCGAGGAAGTCGGTCGGTCTGACAATCCTGCTCAGCCTACCGACATGTCTAGCCTTGATCAAATAAACGGTAATTTGGTAGACTTCCCTGAACTGAATCTCAGAAGAAACAGTAAACATCCTCCTGAGCAAATTATAGGTGACCCTTCAGAACCTGTTCGAACTAGGGGTAAACTTCTGGAAGGATACTTTAATTCCGCTTTTATATCCCAGATTGAACCGAAAAGAATAGATGAAGCATTGTCAGATCCGGATTGGATCTTGGGAATGCAAGAAGAGCTAAACCAGTTCGAGAGTAGTAAAGTCTGGTACCTAGTCCCTAGACCGAAGGATCAATCGGTCATAGGAACAAGATGGGTATTTAGAAACAAACTCAATGAGGACGGTTTGGTCACGATGAACAAAGCCAGATTAGTGGCTCAAGGTTACAAACAGGAAGAAGGCATTGATTTTGAAGAATCATTTGCCCCTGTAGCTAGGATTGAAGCTATTAGGATTTTTCTAGCCTTTGCTGCTTTCAAAAACTTTAAGGTTTTTCAAATGGATGTTAAAAGTGCATTTCTGAACGGTGACCTACGTGAAGAAGTGTATGTTGAACAACCACCCGGTTTCAAAAACGCTGCATTTCCAAACCATGTATATCGGTTAAATAAAGCTTTATACGGTCTAAAGCAAGCACCTAAAGCCTGGTATGATACACTAACCGCATTTCTAGTACAACATGATTTCACCATCGGTTCGGTGGATAAAACATTGTTTAAATTTGAAAAGAAGGAACATATCCTACTTGTTCAAATTTATGTAGATGATATTATTTTCGGTTCAACCGATCCTAAGTTATGTGATAAATTTTCAAAAATGATGACTGACAAAGTTTGAAATGAGTATGATGGGAGAATTAAGTTTCTTCCTAGGTCTTCAGGTTAAACAACTCAAAGAAGGAACATTCATTAGCCAACCTAAATACACCAAGGAGCTACTGAAGAAATTCGGGATGGACACTTGCTCCTCGACGGCTACTCCAATGAGCTCATCGATTAAATTAGACAGGGATGATGAGGGCCAATCGGTAGACCAGATTGCATACCGGGGAATGATCGGCTCTCTACTATACCTGACAGCGAGTAGACCGGACATCCTGTTTGCAGTTGGTGTTTGTGGGAGATTCCAAGAAAATCCAAAACAATCTCACTACACAGCCGCAAAGAGGATACTGAAGTATCTAAAAGGCACACCTGATGTCGGTCTGTGGTACCCAAAAGATTCATCCTTTAATCTAACAAGTTACTCAGATGCAGACTATGCAGGGTGTAAGATTGACAGAAAGAGCACCAGCGGAACATGTCAGTTCCTAGGTGACCGGCTTGTTTCATGGCATACCAAGAAGCAGACATCGGTGGCCACATCCACCGCGGAAGCTGAATACTTGGCGATCGGAAGTTGCTGTTCACAACTCCTCTAGATCCAACAACAACTGAAGGACTTCGGTGTCATAGCCGAAGAGTCCCCGATCTTCTGTGACAACACGAGTGCCATAGCAATAACTTATAACCCGGTTCTCCACTCCAGAACCAAGCATATCGACATAAGGCATCACTTCATCAGGGAACATGTCACGCTGAAGCATATCCGGCTGGAATACGTATCAACTGACCAACAAGTAGCCGATATCTTCACAAAGCCTCTACAGGAAGCTAAGTTCTCTCAATTCAGACTTACTCTCGGTTTAACCGACATTAGTCAGATCCTTCCTAAGGATGCTTAAAGGGAAACCGGATCGGACAGATAAAACTGGTAGTTCCTCCTAAACTGTTGGACTTCAAATTTTCGAGTTACCTATGGAAGAGCCGCCCAGTTCATCAGACAGAGTAAACCAACCGGCTACTTGGTGCATGCATCAAATAACCGCATCGGGATGAACAACTGATGATTGACCGGTTTGGAAGCAGGTCATCTTAGATTATTTGAAATTCAAACAGAAGTGGAATAATTATCAGTGTTTATAGATGTCTGTTCTGAAACATTGCCTTTTCAAAGTAAAATGGTCGCGCCTAAAAAGACGTGAAGATATTTTGATATCTTTCACAGTCCAGGCCTATGACCAACATCCTAGACTGCAAACATACCTATTTCATGCAATACCTCTTATCCTGCAGTTAATAGATATCATCTCTTTTAATACCGGACAATAGGATAGCCCCCCAACCAGTATTTAAGTGAAGCAAACATTCACCAAAAACACTCACAAGACAAAAGATTATCCTCTCACTAAGACAAAAATGTCTCAGTTCCCCAACATCCTTCAGGTTGATTTTCAATCCTGTTCAAACACAGAGCACTATGAAGTGTACAAGATAATCAAATCTCTAGAGGAAACCGGTCTTCAGAACTTCCTAGACGACAAACATACCATCTATCCTGAATATATTTTGGAGTTCTTCTATCACGCCAGGGTGTTTAGAGGCACCCCCACTTTGAAACTCACATTCAATCTAAAGTGGGAGGTATTGTCTTTAATTTCACCGAAAGGGACTTTGCGCGGTGCTTTAGCCTGCCAAGGCACGGGATAACGGATCTAGAAGTTCCAGCCGACATAAAAGCCGAGATCTCCATCGCTTTCGCACGATCTGACGAACCGGTTGAGGATCACGGTACAAAATCACGCCTAAGAGCTGAATATCAGCTCCTCAATGATGTGATCGGTAAGAGCATCTTCGGAAAGGATGTCACAAATACCTACTGTACCTCGAACTTCAACATGATGGCGGCTATAATCACCGGCACACCGGTGAACTGGTCCAGGGTGCTGTTTGACATCCTCATCTGGATGGTTGGCATTCGATCAGTCGGTTTCATCCCCCAACTAAGCTGTCTTCTTGTGGAGCTTGGTGTTCCAACCTGTCCCGGAGAAGGTTTGAACCAAGCTCAAGTGCTGACTAAAGAAGTAACCGACTCCTTTTATGAGCGGTTCGAGAGAGCTTGGAAGAGGAGAAACCGCCGCAATGGTGTCGTCAACTCTTATGCACAGAGTCACTCCTTCTTGCACCTGGTCGTTTTGCTTCATGCACCGGGTGTATCCTTATCCAACCTATGATTGATCGTTTCGGCCAGATCTACGTCCTCTTCGGTTTCATTTATGTTTCTTTTGATCTCATGTTTTCTTCATTATTATCCATGCCTGTTCGGCACTGTCCTATGTTACTTTCGGTCTCAACTAATTAATCTCGGTTATGATTAGTGCATTCAATGAAAAAGGAATCCCTATTAATGAGTTAACCCCCAACCACTTGAACATTTAATATCCAACTAACCTGGTTACTTCTCAACTAACACCTACCTCGGGCTCCGCAATCTGCCTCTTCCCCATGCACCTTGGAAACATAAAGATTCTTTTGCTTAATAAAACAAAACTAACAATCAAAGCTTATGTTTTCCCTCCAAAACCGACCCTATATAAGGAGCCATCTTCTAATCAACTTACCACATACGAAAGCATAAAAAAACACTTCTAATTCCATCTCTCTCAATATCGTAATCATGCCGAGCCGAACTTTGGGAAACTTCTTAAGCATTGACTTCGACTCTTGCATGGGAGAGAGGGACGGAAATCCTGAACAAGAGCTCATGTTTCACTCTCTTACTGCAACCGGTCTTCAACCTTTTCTTGAAGAGGCCGGTCCAATTCTCCTAGAGGATGTCAAGGCCTTCTTTCGAAGCGCCTGCATCAGGGGAAAATATGTCGTCTCTACCGTCAGAGACCACACATTCTGGATCGATGAAGCTGAATTTGCTTCACTATTCGGTCTACCCACTGAAGGATTCTCTGACTTTCCAACCATAGAGGACCTAGCGGGATTTGAACTCGCCCAATACCTATCGGCCACCCCTTCTCCGGTGGAACACTATGGGCCAAAAACCCAGTTTGCTAGTCACGGTCAACTACTTCTCGAAATCGTGACCCGTTCGATCCTGTGTCAATCGCCGAATCAACGGTATTCTAGAAATACCTACAACATTATGACCCACATCCTTTGCGAATCGGCCATCAACTGGTCAACGGTCATATTCGAAAACCTCAAGAATATGGTGCTGACCAAGAGAGGTCTCGGTTATGCACCGCATATCAGCAAGCTGATTCTTGGGTACCGGCCAGAGTTTGGACCAGGGACACCGGCCTCCTCCTCGAACATCCTCGACAAGGATTCGGCAATAGACCGAATTTCTAGAATGTCTTTTCCATAGGCTGTACTTTCCTTTAATTATGCATGCCTATTTCAATACCTACTTATTTATCGGTCTTCCTTCTGTAACGTTTCTTGAATTCAATCCCATTTCAGTTTAAATTACCGGGTCTTCTTAATACTTTGACCAATTATCTAAGTAACCGGCTAACATCTTCAAACTATAACCGCGTCTTCATCCG
Organism: Impatiens glandulifera; assembly: GCF_907164915.1. Lineage (NCBI taxonomy): Eukaryota > Viridiplantae > Streptophyta > Magnoliopsida > Ericales > Balsaminaceae > Impatiens > Impatiens glandulifera. The sequence continues at coordinate 64,339,239 of NC_061862.1, read as the reverse complement.
GTCACCTAAAAACGCTTAAAATAAAAAGATTGCAAACACTCTAATCACTCAAAATAACCGGTTAGACTTAGAAACCGCACCATCAATCGGTTTCAAAAAGAAGAGTGCGTCATCAATGGCATAAGCAAAGGCTTTGGAAGGAAATTTCCCGCCCAAAACTGCCGCCCTCCCCTTGGTTTACCGCCCATGGTTTGGCGCCCATTATCTCCCGCCCACGGTTTGCCGCTTCTTTCAATTTGGAGAGAAAATTCCCGCCCAAAATTCCCTCATCAGATCGAAGCAATTCCTAGAAAGGAAGCAGTCGGCCCCTGGTTCCACAGGTGGCCGGAAGAAGAAAGCCGACAAGAAAGCGGCCCCAGCCAAAGCAAAGGCTGAAAGCAAAGGAAAGGAGAAAGTAACTTTCTCGGAACCGCCGCAGCAAACAGAGGATGAAGAGTGGGCTTCCCACTCTGAAAGAACCGATATAGAGAAGACCGAGGACGAAAGATCGGTCAATGAGAACGAGAATTCGGCCCAGAGCCCCGATAACGCCAATCCTGAGACCACCGAGGGTGGAGAAGAGGATGATAAATAAGCCGATGATGAAGGCGGCGACAAAGATAAGGAGGAGGCCGAAGAAGCAGAGGCCGATAGGATATCTCTGAAACTCCTTCAGGGCGTCAAAAAGCGAGCCGAGTCAATTGAAGAATTATACCTGGAATGGCACGAGCACCGGTACGACACACCGTATAGGGAAACCTACCGAGCCACACAGACTTGGAGTGCATCCACAGATTGGAGGAAGTGGAGGACTTGATCATGAATCTTACAAACTCCAACACACTTCAAGAGGTATTACACCGAACCTGCCTCTTAAAACCAAAGGTCCAACTACGGATACTAACAACACGTATCCGGAAAATTACGGAGGAGCTCAAAGCGATGGGACCGGAAGACACCTTAGCACCGCGGGTGTTAGAAAGGCTTGAAAAAGCCAAAGGGGAACTCATTCAAGAAATCGAACGGCTAGAAGCAATATGCAGCCGAATGAAAATACCGGTCTATATTGCTCCCCGGATCGATACGACTCCGGATCACTGTCCAACACCTCCAAGGGAGAATGCGGCATCAAAAGAATCCGATGAAAGAACCGATCCCAATCTCACCGGGCAATCACCTCCTCCACAACCAGAAGTCTCCGCATCAGACTTCACAAAGGAATGGGTTGAGGGCCGTCTCCAAAGGCTTGAAGACTCGACCGCAGAACGGATTGACAACCGCATTCAAGAGTTTGAAGACTCCGCGGTTCAGCCATTCAAAGATAGAGTCCAAAGAATCACTGGCTCGGCACTCAAGTTCGCCGACACCACATGGTATCTCTTGAACTCCAATCGGGACCGAATCTCAGAAGTCGACGAAGATCTACAGGAAGAGGTGGCTCTGCGAAATAAATATGTTAAGCGAACCGAAATTTTGGAGGATTTGACCTCCGAGTTAAAGGGAGACTTCGACCGGTTTGAAAGAGAGACCGGTCAACGGTTGACAACGATGGGTGATGACCTGGTCGGCACAACACTCGAACGGGTCTCCGAACTCGAGAAGAAAAATGTGGGTCTCGAGGCCGAACTCAAGGCGCTTTCCGAACAAGTTGCCAAACTGCTGAGAGTTAAGATGAACGCGGATGCCGCGGCTGTAGCGGCTGATGCTCAAGCGGCTAAAAGGGTCCAGGATGCGCTGGACGCCGAAGCAAGTAAGGAGAAGGAGGCACCGCGATCATCCCAACTTACCGAAGAGGAAGAGGAAGCCGCGCGGATTAAAAGGGCAGAGACCATATTCCCAGGACTTGCCAAGAAAGCAGCCGCTCAAGCTGCGGAGGATGCTGAGCGGTTGGAAAGGGAAGCACGGAGGCTGGAAGGCTACGCAGCCGAAAACAAGAAGAAAAAGGCGGCCGCCTCCGTCTCAGCACCGAAAAAGCGAAAGAGGGAAGCCCCTAAGAAAGTTCAAATAGCCGACCTGCTAAATGAGGTCACTGAAACGGTCATCACGAGTACATCGCAGCAGGCTGATCAAGTCGAAGAGGAAGTTGAAGAACAACTGCAGTCCCGGTCTACAAGACGACGACCTTCCGAACCGACCAGTCGACAGAAACCGAAGAAGAAAAAGAAGAGCATATATGACTTCTCGGACTCGGAATAGGGGCTCTCTTTCCTTTACTTGTCTTAGTGTTTTTACATATTATGTTATTTTCGGTTATCTATACTATATATAAAGCTATTTTTGAAACCGGCCATCTCTTGCATCTCTACTTAGTTTTGATAATTTTAAATAAAATAATCAAAAAGGGAGAAATTGATAAGATAAAAGATAAAGACTTTTCCAAAATTTTTCTCAAAATTTTTCGAAAAATTCTCCTAAGTCAGTTTCAAAAATCCGGACAAACAAAACAACCGGCCTACGGTTGCAAACTTACATGATTTTGATAATTTTAAATAAAATAATCAAAAAGGGAGAAATTGTTAGATAAAATTAGACCGGTTCAAATAAACCTAACTTAAATAAACTTTCTATGCAGGAACAAGGAACCGGACCGGACAAACAAAAGAACCGGCTAAGAAAACTAGCCGGTCAAGCTACTAAACCGACCAAGAATACTCAGAACATGACCGCACAAAGAAAGGATCGGCCAAAGCTTAAAACCGGAATCATCAAACAGCCGATCAGCCACAAGGCAAAGGAATAACCGGAAGAAGTTCGGTTATATCACCCATACCGGAAGCGATCAGGCTAAGTCAAGCGGCCGACCAGTACAAGAAGACAATTCGGGTATCTGTTGAGAATGATACCAAAGAAACAGACTGAACACTTCCATATCCATACAAGTCTGAGGAAAGACTGTAGGCTGCAGAAGACAGTACTACCGGATCTTTCCACTTCGGGATAAGTCAAAAAGAAGATCTTCCAAGTACAGACAACTGTCCAACAGACAGTGCCTACATCAAGTAAAAGACAAACCCGGCAGGTTTGTCTTACATACCGGAAGAACAGACCGCCAGGTCTAAGACAGAATGCCAGGTCTGAGGTTGACCATCAGGTCTGAGGAAACGACCACAGGTCTGAATCTCTGAAACACTGAATCACTGCACCTATGCTCAGCCAATCAGATTCAAGGTAGTGAAATATGACCGTTGGCATATTTCACCTATAAAAAGGGGCAGTTGAAGAAAAGTAAATGCGGGACAAGTAACATACAGTGAGACAAGTGAGAAATTCTAAGAGCATTTATTCTACAAGTGATAAGACTGTGCTGTTCTAGAAAGCCTAAGTGCTAAAGTTAAAGTGTGTTTTACAATTTCGGTGTAAATTGTAAAAGTGTTATCGAGCAGGAAATAAGTCTCGATCGGATTGTACTTGTATTCCTTAGTGAATATCCTTCTCGCGGTTTCGAGAGGAAGTGGTGACGTAGGAGTTTTATCTCCGAACATCCATAAAATCTGTCTTGTTATTTACTTTCTGCCGGCTCCATTGTCTAACCGATTAACTCAACTACACCGCTCTAAACCGACTCTATACTATCCATACCGAATTTCCAGATTACCAAAACCGACCCACCATTTTCAAACCTCCATCATCCGAAACCGGCCTTGTCCATCAAACAAGTGTGCTGCTTCAACCTAAAAGCAAACCTCTTCCGCGCTTGAACCTAGTTCAAGGGTTTGTGACAGGTTGTGTAGTATTGAAACTCCGGTGTTAATCTCTAACCGGATTAACCACCACCCTTCGAGTGAGAACCGCTAACCGGTCCAACCCCCGGTCCTCCAGCGGCTACATAGATCCTAACAATCCTTATTTGTCAATCATCATAATTCGTATAATTTTATTTATTATTTTTATTATTCATTAGTCATAAATATAATATTAAAATTTTAATTAAATGACAATGTTAGATGTCAACATTTTTTCTCTCCACATGTGATAATAAGTTTAACTCTACAACATATTAATTTTGTATTTTTTATAATCATTATAAATTAATTTTAATTTATTTAAAATAATATTTACTAAAAGTTAATTAAAATTGTAATTATAGCCTAGGTTAAATTTTATATATCTAATAAATAATTTTTTTTAAAATAATTATTTGAACAAAATGGTTAAATAAATTAGAATTAAAAAAAACCTACTAATAATGTTTTTTTTATAAATAAATCTGCGTTTGATTAATACTAATAAAAACTTCTTTTTAAATATTTTTATTTTATAATTAGTTTATATTAAAAATAATAAAGAATAATTTTGATTTTAAATTGATTAAATAATTGATATAATAGTTGAGTTTTGAGATAAAAACTTACTTTTATTCCAATAACTAAATATGAAACATACCCTTAATTATCTCATCCAATGTCTAGGAACGATTGCAAAAATTAATTATCACGATAAATTTACAGTGAAAATGGACCTCTTAAGTCTTGGTAGACGACTATTAATTATTATGAATTTTGCATTGGAAAAGGATTGATAGCGAAAGAGATGTAAGAAAATGAATAGAAATTTAATTGTTATTTTTATTTGATATAAAATTATGAAAAATTAATTTATTATTAAAAATAAATTATAATAAAAATACGAATAAAATTTATTTTATTATATATTTCTCATTGAATAACTAAGATCATAATTTTTTATTTATCTTACTTAGCAGTTAAAAAAAATGTTTAATTTTTGTTGAGATATATATAATTATAACCAAATATAATCTAACACTTTTTATTTAATAAGCTTAAATAAAACTAATTTGTTGGTTGATATATTTTGTTGTGTTCACTTTATTTAAATTAATTATATTAAATTATTTTTATTCTATTTTTAACTTTGTGACATCCCATTATTTTGTAAATATATTTTATTTATAATTATATTTATAATCGTCATTAAAATTTATAGATTATTAATCAAAGTTAATTAAAAAATAAAATAAAAAATTTGTTACAATTTTATACGTAAATTATAAAAAGTTAATTAACTTAATATAATAAAAAAATATTAATAAAAAATGCTGAATAAAAATAAAGCTTGATACTTAGAATACAACCCTAATGGTAAATATAACCCTAATTGTAAAAGAGAGAGGCAAAAGCATAAAGAATAGTTTATTAACCTTTTTTTATTTATTTTGTATATATGTAATATAAACTTTAAAAAAAAAAACAAATAACAATTTTTCTTCTTAAAATATGGGAAAGATGAATTGTTTCCTAAAATTTATTCAAACTTATAATAGTGACCTTCTTATCATTTATATTTATATTTGAAAAAAAGCTCACTTAGACATATGTACAATTAGCTTATTTAGACGTATATACTAATAAAAGGTCATTTAAACATATTTACTATCAAAAATTGCTCATTTAATCTCTTTTAACAAACAAAACATGGTTAATTTTTATTTTTAAATTTATATTTATTAATTAAATATTAATATTTTTTTTCTCTCCTTTTTTTTCATTAATTAAACTAAGTAATTTATTTTATTCTTAAATATTTTAATATTAATTTCTCTTTTATATTTCTATCTTATTTTTTTATTAATTTTTATTTTTCATATATTTTAAATTATCATTTTCTTTTAAAAATTTAACAACTTATTTATGAATTTTATATTTTACTGTAATATTTTGTATAAAGGGTTTTTTCTTATTTAATTTAAGGGAGCTGCTTTTCCCACCCCCTCCCATATTCCCACCCCCTCCCTTACTCCTCAATCAACTCTAAAATGACTTATTTAACCATGCCACCTTTATATATTTACATTTCTTATTTTATTTATTTTAGGGCGGCTGTGAAGCTACTTATTATTAAAAATATTATGTTTGACTAATTATTAATATATAATATTATTAAGACTTATTATTAAAAATATTATGTTTAATAATTATTAATATATAATATTATTAAATAAAATATTATGATTATATTAATTATTAATTATTATTTAATAGATAATTTTATTTATAAAAATATTAATAATTATTAATATTATGTTTGACTAGTTATTAATATATAATATTATTAATTAAAATTAGAAATAATTATTAATATATAATATTATTAATTAAAATTAAAAATATTATGTTTAACTAATTATTAATTAAAATATTATAATTAGACTAATTATTAATTATTATTTGATAAATAATTTTTGTAAGTATTTTAATATATATATATATATAATTAATATAATAAAATATTAATTATTTATATTTTATTAAATTATTATATATTTCAATATTTAATATATTTTAAATAATTATAATATAAAAATAATAATATTTTGTATTTTTAATTAAATAAATAAAGTTAAAAAATATTAAAAATTAATTAATTAATTATATTTAATAAAAACACTCAATAATAAAATAAAATAAAATAAAATAAATAAAATAAAAAATGTGTAAATATATAAAGGTGGTAGGGATAAATAAGTCATTTTGAAATTAATTAAGGAGTTAAGCGGGGGTGAGAATATGGGAGGGTGTGGGAAAAGCAATTTGCTTAATTTAATATAATAAAAATGAAAAAAAGGTTTTTTCTTATTTAGTTTAATATAAATAAAAATGAAATTAATAAGTTTTTATTTAATTTTTATTCACGACTTATATTAGTAGTAAATGAATTGTTTTGTCTAATATTTGATTATTACTCTTTTAGTGTTTGATGAATGAGTTTTTATTATTATTCAATTCTTAATTCTTAATTAATTTATTTTTGTGTTGAAGGATTTTTATTGCTGAAAAAAATTTCATTGTTATATTCAGTTATTGGGATCAAACAATTTTAAAATAATTAATAATTAATGTGAATATAAAAAAAATTATATAAAAAAGAAGAAGAAATATAGAGTTAAAATAATTAATGATGAATGTTCATATATATAAAATAAAATTAAAATAATCAATCATAAATACTCATATAAAAATAATAAAAAATTATAAAAAAGATAAAAATAAAGGGTTCATTTATTAGTAACAAATGAAATAATAAATGAAAAGGAAAGAAGGAAAGAGAGAGAAAATATATTAATATTTAATTAAAAAATATATAAATTTAAAAATAAAAGTTAACCATGGTTACTAAAAGAGACTAAATGAGCCAATTTTTGATAGTAGGTACGTTTTAAATGACCTTTTATTAGTACATACGTTTAAATGAGCTAATTGTACAAGTACATACGTCTAAGTGAGCTTTTTTCCTTATAATTTATATTTATATTTTTGACTAAGTTTCATTAAGTTGATAAATAATTTTTATATATATATAAATATATATATATATATATATATTTACAATTTTTAAATATAATTTAAGAGAAATGATTAGGTGAGAGAATTTGGTGAAGGAATGACTTGGTATAATTTTATTAGCCGAAAAAATCAAATAATTTCTCTTTTTTTCTCTCTTTCCTCCTATTTTTACATTTTTCAACCAATGAAATAAAGGTGATGTGAGTCATTCCCTCATCAAATTCTCTCTCACTACTCTATAATTTAATTCATATAGTGTTTTTGATAAAAAAAAAATTATATAAACATGTCATATATGATATATTTAAAATGAATTTTATTATGGGTTATAAAGTTAGAGAAAAAAAAATTTTCAAATAACTTTATTAATAATTTTTTATTGTCATAATTATTTGAAAAGAATAATAAATTATTTTTTATAAGAAAATAATTTTATAAAAAAATAATTTGATATTCTTTTTATTTATTTATAATATTTTATTTAATTTAATTTAATTTAATTTAATTTAATTTAATTTAATTTAATTTAGTAAATAAAGTATCTCTCTTCGTTACATTTTACATTGGTTATTTATAAAACCGGTTGTGTTCTATTTTAACCCTAAATCCAAAAATGCCCATCAAAAGGATAGATAATTATAATTAAAAAAAGGTCATATCTATGCAAGACTAATTCATGCATACATTTATGTTCATTTATTATGATGCAAGACTACTTTATGATGATCTAATTCATAATAATGGTTTGCATTGAAAATGATTCCTGTGAAAGAGATTTGCAAGAAAAGAAAAGGAGAAGAGATTTGTTTGGATATAAATAAATAAAGTTGATTTATCCATTTAGAATAACTCTCTCAAAACTACCTCAAACTTAACAATTCATTCTCAAACTTAAAAGTTTCAAACTCAAAAAAATATTTTAAAAATGTTTATTTTTATACCAATTTTTAACATTTTCAATAAATACTTATATATTTATAAATTTTACAAACTAAACCCAAACAAATTTTCGAACTGACATCAATTAAAGAAAAATTATGATAAAATTAATTATAAATTAATAATTTATGCACATAAAAAATAAATTAAACATTGTTAAATAAATACAATATTGATAATTTAAGTATTTTTTAAAGAAATGTAATTATTATATTTTTGTTATTTTTTATTTTTTTTTATTAATATTATTTATTTTTATAAATTTATGATAGGTAAAATATATTAATAAAAATATATGAGATAAAAGTTAAATATATAAATAAATTATATACAAAATTAAATATAAAATTCAGTTAAAAGATTCTAAAAATGTTTATTTTTATACCAATTTTTAACATTTTCAATAAATACTTATATATTTATAAATTTTACAAACTAAACCCAAACAAATTTTCGAACTGACATCAATTAAAGAAAAATTATGATAAAATTAATTATAAATTAATAATTTATGTACATAAAAAATAAATTAAACATTGTTAAATAAATACAATATTGATAATTTAAGTATTTTTTAAAGAAATGTAATTATTATATTTTTGTTATTTTTTATTTTTTTATTAATATTATTTATTTTTATAAATTTATGATAGGTAAAATATATTAATAAAAATATATGAGATAAAAGTTAAATATATAAATAAATTATATACAAAATTAAATATAAAATTCAGTTAAAAGATTAAAATAAATTATATAAAAAAATAAATATATAGATTAAAATATCTATAAAATTAGAAATTTGTTTATTATTTGGTTAAATTTTGAGTGTAACAACTAGTAACCACACAAATATGAGTTGTTGAGTTATGTGGAGAGAAAATAATATTATCCTCATATAAAGAGAACGATGTTAATTAAAATAAATAAATTATTTACATACTTTTATAAGTAATAAATAATATTTTTTCTTAAAATATAGTTATGTTAGATGGTGTTTATTATTTGAAACTTTTATAATATATATATATTACTCTCTTACTATTATTATTTTATTTTATTTAATTTAATTATTATTTTTTATCAATTTCTTTTACTTTAGTATATATAAATTATTACTTTATTGATAAATTAATGAAGTTGTTAGATAATAAATTAAGAAAAGAAAATAACTTAGTAAGATAACATTTGGTATATAATACAAATTATATAGTATAAATTGTGTAAAACCCTAAATTGTAATATATATAAATAGTATATGATATTATAAGTTGTATATGTTATTTTTGTTTGGTTTAAATTATAATAAATAATATAAGTTGTATATAGTTTATAATGTTGTGTTTGTATATAATATAAGAATTTTTAATTAAAATATGAATTTAAAATTATTTTTATATAATGATTATTTATTTTAATTTTATTAACTTATTTATTATTATTATTATTATAAATTATTGTATTATTATTTAATATTAAAATTATTATATTTAATAACTAATGTAATTTAATTAAATTATAATATAAACTTAAATTATATTTATTTAATTTAAATTTTATTAATAATTATAATAAAATAAATATAAAATGAAAAAATATATATAATAAAAATTATTATTTATAATCTAAAAATTAATTCATAATTATTTTATTTTATCCTAACAATATTTTCTAATATACATAAAATTTAATTAATATATAAATAAGATTTATTTATATAAATAACTTTAATTTATATATTTTATCTATAAATTAATTCATAATTATTTTATTTTATACTAACAATATTTTCTAATATACAAATACTCAAAAATCTAATAAATCTCCTAGAATTGATGTTGATGTAAGTTCTCTTAAACTTGATCCAATATTACGTATTCCGATATGAAAATATCCTTTTAATAAAATGGATGAAATTAGATTAGCTTATATAAGATGGGGTCATATCAACATATTAAGAATGAGTACCTGCCGACCAAATTTGGAAATCAAAATCGACGGTTCCAAAGTCATTGGTTTAAGAAATTTACTTGGTTAGAATACTCTCTTTTGAAAGATGCTACTTTTTGTTTTCCATGTTTCTTGTTTGAACATAAGCAACCCCAAAAATCTACATTTACAATAGATGAATTCAAATATTGAAAGCGAGTTAATGATGGAGATATATGCTCTTTTGTTATACATATAGGATGTAATATTTCATCACATAATAGGGCAGTTGAATATCTTGATAATCTAATGAATATCCTTGTCATATTGACAAAGTACTGAATGCATAGTATTCAGATGAAAAACAAAATAACAGATTACGGCTTATAACAACTATTGAAAGCACTCGGTGACTCACTTTGTAAGCGTGTGCATTGAGAGGGCATGACGAGTCTCCATTTTTGAATAATCGTGAAAATTTTATTGAAATAAAACGGAGTATAGAAAGTTAAATATGAGATGCAAATTGGAGTCAGCCCCAGGTAATTTTTTATCCTGGCTCCGCCCCTGACATGATGTATATATTTAAATCAATAGTGAAAACCTAACCAACATAATAATAAAACACTATTGGTTATAGTATACCATAGGGATGACCATCATGCACTTTTTTACCCGGGTAATGAAGTATTTATCCCCAAACTCGATTTTTATTTTACTATCCGAACTTGAAGCCTTCTGCATGTATCTCTATTTATATCATTATCTCTGATTTGTCGGGTATTTGATTTTTAATAGGTACCCATTATCCGATTAAATATTTATATAATATTAAATGTTAAAAAATAAGAAATATAACTTTAAACTAATGATATAAATGAATAGTTTAAACATTTATTATTGTAGTAACTAAATATTAATGTATAACATTGTTGTTCGTCGTGGTCGACGGGAATAAAGAAATGTATTAAAATTGAAAAAAAAAAATAGAAAGAATAGTATTGAAGAAATAAGAGAGAATAAAGTTGAAAGTGAAGAATAATGAGATAAAAATAACCTTTTGTTATTAAAATTAATGTGAAAATGAACACAATTATGATAGATAAATATTTGGATTGACATAAAATTTTAATAAAAATATAATAAATGATATATTATTATAATAATTGTAATAATTAAGAATTTAAAAAGTTACCTCAATACAAAATAATAATAATAATATATATATATAATCACCCTTCTCATTTTCAACCTTGAATCTGATCAAGGTAACCTTCTACCTTTCTCATCCCATATCATCAAGTATATCCACGAGTATATATGTATTATTGTCATCCTAATGGTTACACTTTCTAGGTTACACTTTCAGTACGGAATCAAACATTAACTAAAAGTATTAATTTGAATAATTAATTGGAAAAAAATTCACTTAGACATATTGTCTAAGTACTTTTAGCTTACGTTTGACGTATGTAGTAATAAAATGTCATTTAAATATACGTAATTGGCTCATTTAGCCTCTTTTAATAATCATGGTTAACTTTTATTTTTAAATTTATATATTTATTAATTAAATATTAATATATTTTCTCTTTTCTTCTTTTTCATTAATTAAACTAGATAATTTATTTTATTTTTAAATTTTTTATTATTTTAATATTAATTTTTTTTTTACATTTCATCTTCTTTTTTTATTAGTTTTTATTTCTCATATTTCTTAAATTATCATTTTTTAAAAAATATTTAACAACTTATTTATGAATTTTATGTTTTACTGTAATATTTTTTTGAATGGTTTTTTCTTATTTAATTTAATATAATTAAAATAAAAAGGGTTTTTTTATTTAGTTTAATATAAATAAAAATGAAATTAATAATTTTTATTTAATTTTTATCCACGACTTATATTAGTAGTAAATGAATTGTTTTGTCTAATATTTGATTATTACTCTTTTAGTGTTTGATGAATGAGTTTTTATTATTATTCAATTCTTAATTCTTAATTAATTTATTTTTGTGTTGAAGGATTTTTATTGTTGAAAGAATTTTTATTGTTATATTCAATTATTGGGATCAAACAATTTTAAAATAATTAATAAATAATGTGAATATAAAAAATATATAAAAAAGAAGAAATATAGAGTTAAAATAATTAATGATGAATGCTCATATATAAAATAAAATTAAAATAATCAATCATAAATACTCATATAAAAATAATAAAAATTTAAAAATAAAATAAAAATAAAGGTTTTATTTATTAGTAATAAATAATAAATAAAATAATAAATAAAAAAGAAAGAAAGAGAAAATATATTAATATTTAATTAATAAATATATAAATTTAAAAATAAAAGTTAACCATGGTTACTAAAATAGGCTAAATGAAAAAATGACTTGTTATTAGTACATACGTTTAAAGTGAGCTAGTTGTATATACGTCTAAGTGAGTTTTTTTTTCTAATTAATATATTTTAAACTTATTAATTAAATTTTTTTTTATAGTTAAATTACCTTAATTAATTGGCTTATTGGGCGACTTTGTTAATACCAATAACTAAAGAACGATATATACAATTGTTTAGGAAACATCATCAAAATATTAAAATTTAGAGTTAATTTTTTAAATTTAACTACATTAAAGAGATTAATGAGTCTTAGTTAAACTCTTAAATAATTAAGTTTTTATGATTAATAAGTTTATAAATTATTTTAATTTTACGATTTTATATTAAAAATTATATTTATAAATTATAAAAATGTTATTTTTTCAAATAAATAAATTAATATAATTAATTTTGTAAATATAAATAATTTAATTTTATATTTATATATATATATATATTAAAATTATTAATTTATAAAATACTTAATAATATATAACTAATATTTCTTTAAATTAAACTTGTATGATTACACATTAATTCTGTATTTGTAGTGTAAATCTGATTTCTGTAACTTTATTAAATAATATTTATTTTAGTATATTTATATTATTTTATAAAATATTGTGTAATTATTATTATTATTATTATTTAATTGCACACATTTATTCAAAAAAATATTATATACTTACTATTTTTATTTAACTAATAATTTCTAACAAATGTTTTTAAACATATTTAATTCTCAATTAAATAAAAATTTTAGATTGTCTATTTTTAAAACAATAAAACTCAGAAAAAGATAGTCAAAAATATTAAATCGATGCAATAAAACCTAAGGTCATAAATTATAAAAGTAATTAGGTTTAATGTGAATTTGACATGAATTTCCAAACAAATTAAAAACATCTTACATTATTCTTTTATGATATTGTTTAGTGGGTTAACTACTAAATAATTTAAATGTGACAAAATAATAATAAAAAATTATATAAATAAATAGGCATGTTAATTTAATTAATCAGGGTAAGTCCGACAAGTCTTTGAGTTAGGGCAACCCATTTACTAAAATATAATAAGATATTTTATTAAATTTGTTGTAAGTTTAAACATAGACGGCTCTAGTTTAGTGGAAATAAGAACTTGCAATTTTATTTTGTTATGTGTTGAAATCTCGCTAAACACTATATTTTTATCAAGTTTTTAAACTAGACCTAGTGTAACATAAAAAATATCGACATTCTTTCTATCGGGGCCAGGGCAAACCAAAATTCAGAGCCGGCTCTAAGTTTATTTATTATCTAATTTTAAAGACTAATAATAATATAAATTAAGAAAAAACTTCTTCATTTATTAATAAAGGATACACCATTGTTTTATTTTTATTATTATATATTTACTCTTATATTTAGTATCAAACCACACAATTATAAAATTATATATAACATGTAGTTTTTATTATATTTTAAACTATTGTGAATAAGTTAAATCAAACCTGCTTAATAGGATAATATTTTCTTCATTTTGGTTTGTTTATAACTTTATACGAAATAACCTAATAATATCAAGCAATCTCTCTCATCCTCAAATTAAACAAAAAAAACTAAGTCCTCACTTCACTTTATCATCTCTCACCATAACTATAAATAACTATAAGTTCTCTATCTAAACCCATTATATTATGAATTACATTAATAAACGAGAGGAGCATAAATATATACATTAAATAGTACTTGAAATCTGACATGGAATAACCTCTATAGACCTTTTTATTATTAAAATTTTATCAAACTTTTTGTTTCAAATAATTACTGTAAATATTTTATTTATTACATATATCCGGATATACTGTCTAGGTCCTCTTTTTTAAACTCTTCAAAATTCTTCTATCTCTTGAAGACAAGTTTTTCTCCCAGGACGACATTGAGACATGATGTTGAACAGATTGCCCATATAAAAGTTATAAATACTATTTTAAAACTTGAAAATCTTGTTTGAAATTTGATAAATTAAAAATAAAACCTATCATGGTTAAATAACAGTCAAATATTAATGAACTCTTCTTAATTAAAATCAAATAAATAATAATATAAAAATTAGAGGTTTAAAATAAAAATGAAAGAATAAATCAAATAATGTGAATAGAATTGTCGATTAGTATTTTGATTTACTTGAATTGTTATTTTTTAAATTTTGATTTCTTATATAATATATAACATTTTAATAATAAATCTAAAAGATAAAGTTATGCACGAATGTATTTACTGTGGTAAAAGCTAGCGGTTTCGAAAAACTCACAAACAACTTGTTCGTGATAGATGCAGTGAGGACGAAGAAACTTCTTCAGCCCATAAACTTTCAATGATTCAAACATTTGAACCATTTCAGGAATCCTAAGAGTTGAGACAAATTCGAAGTCTACTTGCAGGGATTTCGAAGAGAAAGAATCCATTTTAGTCACGATGAACACAAGATCTTATCGATTCGAATTCTAGAGAGAGAAACAAGGATTTAGGAGTACTCAACCATTTGAGTGACACCATTCATTAAATATAAGAGAGCTAACGTGTAACATTTAATATTTAATGATTATACCAACCGTCAAAAATTTCAGAAACATATTCCCAAGGGACACGTCTATCAATTAATATTAATGATGAAACTGCACAGTCAATATTAGACGTATAGAAGAAAGTTATTAGAAATTTTAGTCACTTTTGAAAAATTGAGAGACACTTGTCTTCAATCTATTTGAGAAGTGACTGATTTATTTTTGGCGGGAATAAGTACATAGACAAATTCATTTGCAGATGACAACTGTCCCGATAGCCAGAAGATGAAAAGTCTAAATACACAAGTAGTTAGACGTTTAGTCTAGTTTCACATTCTTCACTTCTAATTTGGAAATCCGTCAATTAGACGTTGTTGTCTAATCAAGTTTGTCTTATAAACGTCTAACGTCTATTAGACGTAGACGTCTAATTACGCATAAACACCACGTGCTAGACGTGTGTTCGGTTAGACGTGAGCTTCCAATTGCTCGTCTTAAAAACGTCTAACGTCTATTAGATGTATACATCTAATCGCGCAAGTTAATTAACCAAGACATGAGTTCCCAAAAGAAGATAAAATATGCTTGAGTAGACATAGGTCTAAGTAGTCATGCTTCTTAAATTCCTAGTCCATTGGACGTATTGAGACCTCTATCTTCTTGTCTGTCCAGTTATATTTGAACAAATGTCCCCCCTCAATTTATGCACGTAATGCAATCAATCAAGATCAACAAGTCCTAAAACATTTCTAAAGTAATAAAACTTAACTTCTGGTAGAGGTTTCGTGAAGATGTCTGCAGTTTGTTGATCTGTAGGAATATACTCAAGACGGATCTGCTTCTGATTGACACGCTCTCGGATAAAATGATGTCTAATTTCGATGTGCTTTGTCCGAGAATGCAGAACTGGATTATAGGTGATTGCGATGGCACTAGTGTTGTCGCGGAAAATTGGATATTCTTCAGCCTCAATCCCATAGTCCCTAAGCTATTGTTGAACCCACAAGAGCTGAGAGCAACAACTACCAGCTGGAAGGTACTCTACTTCCGTTGTAGACGTGGCAACCGACGTCTACTTCTTGCTGAATCATGAGATAAGATGATCTCCATGGAACTGGCAAGTTCCACTCGTGCTCTTTCTATCAATTTTGCACCCTGCATAATCTGCATCTGAAAAAATAGTCAAATTGAAACTGGAATTCTTTGGATACCACAGTCCCACATTTTGAGTTCCCTTTGAATATTTCAGAATGCGTTTAGCCGTAGTAAAGTGAGAAAGTTTAGGATTAGCCTAGAATCTTCCACAGACACCAACAACAAATTGGATATCTGGTCTACTGGCAGTAACATAGAGTAGTGACCCAATAAGACCTCTATAGGCTGTTACATCTACACTTTGACTACCATCATTTTTGTCCAATTTACTAGAGGATCTCATTGGAGTGGTTGCAACAGAGCAGTTCTCCATCCCAAACTTCTTTAGTAACTCTTTGGTATACTTGTCCTGATTGATGAAGGTTCCTTTTTCTAGTTGACGAACTTAGAGACCGAGGAAGAAAGTTAATTCTCCCATAATGCTCATTTCAAATCTGTCCTGCATCAGCTTGGAAATTTTCTCACATAATTTGGGGTTAGTTGATCCAAATATAATATCATCTACATATATTTAAATTAGCAAAATGTGAGAGTCTTTAGTGAATCTAAACAGTATTTTGTCCACAGTTCCAATAACAAAATTATGATCAAATAGAAATTCAGTCAAAGTGTCATACCAAGCTCTAGGAGCTTGTTTCAAACCATATAAAGCTTTATCAAGTTTAAAAAATGATTTGGTAAAGTATGATCTACAAAACCAGGTGGTTGCTCAACATAGACATCTTCATTTAATTTACCATTTAAAAATGCACTTTACACATTTATTTGAAAAACTTTAAAATTCTTAAATGATGCATATGCCAGGAAGATTCTAATTGCCTCAAGTCTTGCTACAGGTGCAAAAGACTCATCAAAGTCGATACCTTCCTCTATTTGTATCCTGAGTAACTAAACGGGCTTTGTTTCTAATAACTAAGCCATCTTAACTAAGCTTGTTTCTAAAGACCCATCTTGTTCCGATGACTGACTGATCAGTCGGTCTAGGAGTTAGATACCACACTTTATTTCTCACAAATTGGTTTAACTCCTCCTGCATAGCATTGATCCAATCTGTATCAACCACTACTTCACCAATTTTCTTTGGTTCAATTTGAGAAATAAATGCAGAATTGACTATTTCATCCACAATTGACGTCTTGTCCTTCAAGGAGAGAAAGGATTTCCAATGATCAATTCTGGTGGATGATTCTTGTTCCATCTGAAGTTGGATCCAAAGGGATTGGTCATCTGAACAGGTGACTCCGCGACGTCCAAACTCTCAACAGTTTGTTGAACAAGAGTTTGTACGTCTGGTTGAATTTCAATCGGAATAGGCACAGGATCAGACAGTGAAATCCGTTTATCCAAAGCTTCTTCCTTACTTACAGACTCAAGACTCGTCGCTTCTAATCTGTTAACAAGGTCGATGGGATCGATGGAGTTACTCTCAACAGGCTCATCAAAGATAACATGAAGAGATTCTTGAACAGTTTTTGTTATGTTATTATATACTCTGTAAGCCTTGCTTACTGAGAAATATCCCAGCATGAATCCATCATCTGCTTTGGCATCAAAAGCGGTAAAATAAATCTTTCCATTGTTATGAATAAAAC
Source organism: Impatiens glandulifera (assembly GCF_907164915.1). NCBI lineage: Eukaryota > Viridiplantae > Streptophyta > Magnoliopsida > Ericales > Balsaminaceae > Impatiens > Impatiens glandulifera. The sequence goes on along the minus strand of NC_061862.1, from coordinate 64,321,409 downwards.
ATTTACAACCGAATACTTTGAAGTATGAAATTGTGGGAATTCTCCCGTAATACAGTTCATAGGGAGTTTTATCAAAATGTTTGTTAATTATTGACCGATTTTGTGTGTAGAAAGCTGCATTTATGGCTTCTACCCAGAACCTCTGAAGTACGTCTGATTCAGCTAGCATGGATCTCGTAGCTTCCTTTAGAGTGCTCACTCTTCTCTCAGCAATGCCATTCAATTGTGGAGTTCTGGCACTAGACAACTCGTGCCTAATCTCAGACTCCTTGAGATAAGAGGAAAGGTATCTGTTTGTGAACTCAGCTCCTGATCACTTCTAATGCAAGCAATATTAAAGATTTCTGATTTTGAATTCTTTTAAATATTTTAATCAAATTTCCAGTAGTTTTATCCTTTGATTGTAAAAATTCTACCCATATAAATTGTGAAAGATCATCAATAACAATTATGGCAAATCTCATTCCTCCTAGGCTCTTTACAGGAATTGGACCAAACAGATCCATGTGTAACAATTCTAAGCAGCGACTGGATTGAGATTTCCTTTTACTTTTGAACGATGATCTACCCTGGTTGCCTAACTGGCAAGCAGAACATACCTTGTCCTTAGAAAATTGTAATTTAGGTAAGCCAATGACTAAATTGTTTGAACAAATATTGTTCATGATTTTAAAATTCAGATGGTTTAACCTTTCATGCCATAACCATTTCTGGTCATTGTTGGCAATCATGCACATAGGATGAGATGATTCTTTTTGCCTATTCATTTTATATGAGTTTCCTACTCTACTACAAATTAATAAAGTGTTAGATAAAATTAGACCGGCCAACAGAACTTAACATAAATAAACCTCCCATGCAGGAACAAAGAACCGGACCAGTCAAACCAATGAACCGGATAAGAAAACTCAACCGATCAAGTTATCAAACTGACCAGAAACATGACCGCACAAAGAAAGACAAGATCGGTCAAAACCGAAGGCTGGAAACACCAGACAGTCGGTCATTAACCGACCAGAAGCCAAGGCAAATAACCGGAAGCCATTTGCTTAAAGACAAATAACCGACCAGCATAAGAAGATACTTCGGGTATCTGTTGAGAATGATATCAAAGGAACAGACTGAACATTTCCACATTCATACAAGTCTAAGGACAGTCTACAAGCTGCAGAAAACTGTCCTATAAGATCTTTCCACTTCAGGATAAATCAGAAAGGCAATCTTCCAAGTACAGACAACTATCTAACTGACAGTTACCACATTGAGTAAAAAACAAACCTAGACGGCTTGTCCTATATACTAGAAGAACAGACTGCCAAGTCTGAAAGGTTGACCGCCAGGTCTGAAAAGTTGACCGCCAGGTCTGAATCACTGAACCTCTGCTCAACCAATCAAATTCAAGGAAATGAAATATGACCGTTGGCATATTTCACCTATAAAAGGAGCAGCTGAAGATGAGTAAATACGGGACACAGTGAACAATTAATTTACAAGTGATAAGAGTGTGTTCTCTCTCTAGAAAGCTTAAGTGCTAAGTTGAAGTGTAATTTTACAATTTCGGTTAAAATTGTACGGGTGTTATCGAGTAGGAAATAAGTCTCGATCGGATTGTATTTGTATTCCTTAGTGAATATCTTTCTCGCGGTTTCGAGAGGAAGGGGTGACGTAGGAGTTTTATCTCCGAACATCTATAAAAACTTGTCTTGTTATTTACTTTCCGCCTGATTTACTTTATAACCGAGCTGTACTAACCGACCTACACCATTTTGACCGACTCTACACTATCTAAACCGAATCACCAAGTTACAATAACCGACCCATCAATTTCCAAACCTGCCTTATACAAAAACCGGTTCTGCCTATCTCGTGAGTGTGCTACTTCAACCTGAAACAAACCTCTTCCGCGCTTGAACCTAGTTCAAGGGCTTGTGACAGTTTGTGTAGTATTGAAACCCCGGTGTTAATCTCTAACCGGATTAATCACCACCCTTTGAGTGAGACGCGTTAACCGGCCCAACCCCGGTCCTCCAGCGGTGACCTAGATCCTAACAATTGGTATTAGAGCGTTAGTTTCAATACTCAAGCAAGCATGTCGTTTGATAGGCCACCAATGCTATAAGGTGATGACTTTGCCAACTAGAAGGCACGAATGCACCTACACTTAATCACCATGGATGACGAGATGCAATTCATTCTGGCCGAAGGACCGATAATCATTGACAAAGACAGGAAGGAATGGACAACTGAAGACAGGAGAAGAAATAACCTGGATAACCATGCCAGAAACCGGATCTCCAACAGTGTGGACAGAAACACATACTGCAAGATCAGAGACTGCAAAACCGCAAAGGAAACATGGGACACGGTTATTCAGATTTATGAGAGAAATGAAAGAACCAAGGAAAACAAGGTAATGGTAGTCACTCAGAAGTTTGAAAGCATCAAGATGAAACCGGGAGAAACAATGAGAGAATACAATAGCCGGTTCACAGGTGTGTTAGACGAGCTAGCAACTCTTGGCAAGAAGTATGATAACAAGAAGGTCATCATGAAAGCGTTAAGATCTCTTCCAAGTGCGTGGAATATAAAGACAATGGTGATGAGGGAATCAAACTTTCTAAGTAAGATGAAACTACATGATGTATTCGAAAACCTTAAGGCATATGAGTTCGAAAAGAGATCTAGGACTGAAGAAGAGGTTTCAGCCTCAACCTCAACAAGAGCACTGATCACATCCACAGAACCGGTTGCACCTGCACCAATCAGAACCGCTGAACAGTTCACCGAGGATGCCATGGCAATGCTTGTACAGAAATTTGGGAGGTTCATGAAAAGAAGCCAACCAACAAACTATAACTATGGTGATAAATCCAATATAAGATGCTATAACTGTAACTGTTTGGGACATTTCAAGTGGGAATGCAGAAAACCGAGGAGGGATGACCGGAAAGCGGACAACCAAAATAACCGAAATAACTATCAACAAACCGGTGAAGGAAGTGAGGTTCAGAAAGCACTGATAGCCGATGATGGAGGAAGCTTATGGGCTCACAGTGACAGTGATGATGAACTCACATGCCTCATGGCAAATGAGGAACAGGTATTTGACTCTCCTTGTGAAGAATTTACTAAAGATGAGTTATATAATGCATTGAATAATATGGTAGCAGAGTATAAGAACCTACTTGCCTTGTTACCTAAACAACTCAACTTTAGAACCGACCCTATAGTACCCATTCTGACAGAACCAGAAATACCCGCTCTAATCGAACTAGAGATCATAGAACCTGATGAAACCCCTACCTTAGAAACCGAGTCAGAACCTGAACCATCACTTAAGACCGAACAGCCTAATGAATCAGCTCGAGAACTGACCGAAGAGGAAAATTCCCGACTCCAGTATAAAATGGCCGCATATAAAAGATCTAGTGACATGGTAAAGAAGATGTGTAGCTATAAGAGACATCCTTTTTGCATGTTTGGTCTAGGGTACAAAAATGATAGATCCAAAAACCAAAAACCCGTAGACAAAGTAAGGTTCACAAAGAACGACCTCCCTCTTATAAGTTTCATTAGAAGCTCCTTAACCGCTGAAGAGGAATTGATCGCATACTATACGGTAGAAAAACTAACCTATGTAGGTCCAACCGACTCTGAGAAGTGGCTTGACCCTGAGAAAAGAAAAGTCGACCTGCTCAATAATAGGAGAGCAAATCCTCAACCGCCTAGGACAAACCAAAAATCACCCTCATTTAAGGCCTTTGTAAAAAAACCGAAGTATCCAAAACCGAGTGCCAAAAGAACGGTTAAGACCTTAGCAAAGAAAGTTGTCCGGTTTGTCAAGGTCTGGATGCCCAAGGGACTAATCGCATGTGGACCCAAGTAAATGTGGGTACCAAATAGTTGTAAATATGTACATTTTGCAGGATTTAAAGAAACGGCTAGGAAACTCTAAGTGGTACTTGGATAGTGGTTGCTCCAGGCATATGACCGTGAACAACAACCTTCTAACCGACATCAGAATAGAAACCGGTGCACTAATCACCTTCGGTGACAATTCAAAAGGTAGAATTGTGGGCAAGGGTAAGATTGTCCATGGTAACCTGACAATTGATAATGTACTCTTAGTTGAAAACCTACGTTTTAACTTGCTAAGCATTAGTCAAATGTGTGATGCTGGATACGCGGTGGAATTTCTTAAACATACATGCTTAGTTAAGAATTCTCAAGGTACCATACTACTAACCGGAAATAGGCTAGGAAATATCTACAAGGTAGACTGGAAAACTAAGGTAGAATATCCTATATGCATGATAGATAAGACTGATCAAACCTGGTTGTGGCATAAAAGACTAAACCATCTGAACATGAAAACTTTAAACTATATTCGCGGTAAAAAGTTAGTCGACGGAATTCCTGACATAGTATTTAATAAGGATAAGGTTTGTTCAGCATGTCAAATGGGTAAACAAACTAGGTCAACATTTAAAAGTAAAGGAAATATTCAATCTAACCGATGCTTAGATCTCCTTCACATGGATTTATTTGGACCAATTCAGGTCATTAGCCTAGAAGATATGCTTTACACCATGGTAGTTATTGATTATTACTCTAGATTTACATGGGTAATATTCTTACCATCCAAACGTGAAACCGCATCAAATTTGATCACACTGCTTAAACGTTTGCAAAATAAAAAATCAACTCGCATTAATAGCATTAGAAGTGATAGAGGTATCGAATTTACCAACAACACTTTAACCACATTCCTTGATGAATCTGGTATTAGACACGAGTTGTCTAGTGCTAGGACTCCCCAACAAAATAGCCTGGCCGAGAGAAGAAACCGGACTCTCAAGGAAGCCGCACGGTTCATGATAGCCGATTCGGGCATTGCTCAAAATTTTTGGGCTGAGGATATCAACACTACATGTTATACACAAAACCGGTCTCTAATTAACAAATTTCATAACAAAACACCGTATGGGGTATACTTTAACAGGGTTCCCAACCTTAAGTACCTTAAGATTTTCGGTTGTAAATGCTATATTCATATAAATGGTAAAACCTATCTTTCTGCTTTTGATGCAAAAACCGATACTGGGATCATGTTAGGTTACTCAGCAGTGAGTAAGGCATATAGAGTATATAATAATAGAACCTCAACCGTGGAGGAATCACTTCATATTGTTTTCGATGAATCGGTTGAAAGCAACACTGCATCATGCTTTGATCTGCACAACAGATTAGAAAATATTAATATCCATTCTGATGGTAAAGATGAAATTCCGGTTTTCAGGCGGTTTGTCCATGACCAAATGGGTAATGTTGAAGCCCAGCCGGATCAAGCTGTCCCACGACAGGAAGCTGACACCTCGGTTCAAACCGAGGAAATCGGTCGGTCTGACAATCCTGCTCAGCCTACCGACATGTCTAGCCTTGGTCAAATAAACGGTAACTTGGTAGACATCCCTGAACCGAATTTCAAAAGGAACACTAAACATCCTCCTGAGCAGATTATAGGTGACCCTTCAGAACCTGTTCGAACTAGGCATCAAATTCTGGAGGAATACTTTAATTCCGCCTTTATATCCCAGATTGAGCCGAAAAGAGTGGATGAAGCATTGTCAGATCCGGATTGGATCTTGGGAATGCAAGAAGAATTAAACCAGTTCGAGAGTAATAAAGTCTGGTACCTAGTCCTTAGACCGAAAGATCAACCGGTCATAGGAACAAGATGGGTATTTAGAAATAAACTCAATGAAGACGGTTTGGTCACGAGGAACAAAGCCAGATTAGTGGCACAAGGTTACAAACAGGAAGAAGGCATTGATTTTGAAGAATCATTCGCCCCTGTAGCTAGGATTGAAGCTATTAGGATTTTTCTAGCTTTTGTCGCATTCAAAAATTTTAAGGTTTTCCAAATGGATGTTAAAAGTGCATTTTTGAATGGTGATCTACGTGAAGAGGTATATGTTGAACAACCACCCGGTTTCAAAAATGCCGAACTACCGAACCATGTATACCGGTTAAACAAAGCTTTATACGGTCTAAAGCAAGCACCTAGAGCCTGGTATGACACACTAACCGCATTTTTGTTAAAACATGACTTCACCATCGGTTCGGTGGATAAGACGTTATTTAAATTTGAGAAAAAGGGACATATCCTACTTGTTCAAATATATGTAGATGATATTATCTTCGGTTCAACCGATCCTAAGTTATGTGATAAATTTTCGAACCTTATGACTAACAAGTTTGAAATGAGTATGATGGGAGAATTAAGTTTCTTCCTAGGTCTTCAGGTTAAACAACTCGAAGAAGGAACTTTCATTAGCCAACCCAAGTACACTAAGGAACTTTTAAAGAAATTCGGGATGGATACATGCTCCTCATCGGCTACTCCAATGAGCTCATCGGTCAAATTGGACAAAGATGATGAGGGTCAATCAGTATACCTGACCGCTTACCGGGGCATCATCAGTTCTCTCCTATACCTGACAGCAAGTAGACCGGATATTCTATTTGCAGTCGGTGTGTGTGGAAGATTCCAAGCCAATCCAAAAAAATCCCACTACACAGCCGCAAAGCGAATATTGAAATACCTAAAGGGAACACCTGACGTCGGCCTGTGGTATCCAAAGGATTCATCCTTTAACCTAACGAGCTATTCAGATGCAGACTATGCAGGTTGCAAGATTGATAGAAAAAGCACCAGCGGAACATGCCAATTCCTAGGTGACCGGCTTGTCTCATGGCATAGCAAGAAACAAACATCAGTTGCCACATCAACCGCAGAAGCTGAATACCTGGCGGCCGGAAGCTGCTGTTCACAACTTCTTTGGATCCAACAACAACTGAAGGATTTCGGTGTCACAGCTGAAGAGTCTCCGATCTTCTGTGATAACACAAGTGCCATAGCAATCACCTACAATCCGGTTCTACACTCTAGAACCAAGCACATTGACATAAGGCACCACTTCATTCGGGAACATGTCATGCTGAAGCATATCCGGTTGGAATACGTACCAACAGATCAACAAGTAGCGGATATCTTCACCAAGCCTCTACAGGAAGCTAAGTTCTCTCAATTCAGACTTACGCTCGGTTTAACCGACATTAGTCAGATCATCCCTAAGGATGCTTAAAAGGGAAATCAGTTCGGACAGACAAAACCGGTAGTTCCTCCTAAATTGTCGGATTTCAAATCTTCCAAGGCATCTATGGAAGAACCGCCTGGTCTATCAGACAGAGTAAACCGACCGGTTACTTAGTGCATGCACCAAATAACCGTATCGGGACGAACAACTGATAACTAACCGGTTTAGAAATAGGTTATCTTAGATTATTTGGTCTTCGAACAAAAGTGGAATAATTACCTGTATTTAAACTTATCTGTCCTGAAACATTACCTTTTCAAAGTAAAATGGTCGCACCTAAAAAGACGTGAAGATTTGATATCTTTCATGGTCCAGGTCTATGACCAACATCCTAGGCTGTAGATATGCTTATTTCATGCAAAACTCTTTATCCTATGGTTAATAGACATTATCACATGTGATACCTGGATAATAGGCTCCTCTCTCCACTAGTATATAAGTTGAACAAACCTTAAACAAAACAATCACAAATTGTATAACTCTTCCTCTCACTAAGACAAAATGTCTCAGTTTCCAAACATCCTTCAAGTGGATTTCAACTCTGCTCAAAGCACTGAGCATTATGATGTCTTCAAGATGATCAAGTCTCTTGAAGATACTGGTCTCCAAATCTTTCTAGATGACAAACATGTCATCTATTTTGAGTCTGTCCTGGAGTTCTTTTATAACGCCAGGGTTTTTCGTGGAACTCCTCACTTTGACACTCACATCCAGTCAAAGGTAGGAGGAATCGTATTTGACTTTACCGAAAATGACTTTGCCAGATGCTTTAACCTACCAAAGCAGGGGCTAACCGATCTCAACATACCGGTCGAACTAAAAGCCGAGATCTCCTTAGCCTTTGCCCGGTCAAGCCATCCAGTGGATGACCACGGTGCTAAGTCACTATTGAAAGATGAATACCAGCTTCTCAATGATGTAATCGGTCGAGGCATCCTGGGAAGGGATGTGACCAACACATACTGCACCGCTGCCTTCAACATGATGACCGCTATAACTACTAGCACACCAGTCAATTGGTCGAGGGTACTGTTCGACGTCCTAATCTGGATGATTGGCGTTCAAACAGTCGGCCTCGTTCCTCAAATAAGTTGTCTGCTTCTGGAGCTTGGAGTTCCAACATGCCCGGGGGAAGGGCTGAACCAAGCCCAGGTACTTACCAAGGAAGTTACCGACTCTTTCTATGAGCGATTTGAGAAGGCGTGGAAGAGGAGGAACCGTCACATCCACTCCAACGGTCACACCAACTCAAGCGGATATTAGGTCACTCCCTCCTACACCCGGTCATTTTGCTGCACGTATCGGTTGTATCTCTGTTCAACTCTCTTATGATCATTTCGGTTTCATCTATGTTCTCTTCGGTTTAATCTAGGTTATCTTCAGTTTCAATCGGTTACTTTTCAGTGTGTTGTTGCATTAGTCATTAATGAAAAGTAACATTTAATTAATGAGGTAACCCCCAACCACATGAGTAATTTCTACCCAACTAACTTGGTTACTTTTCAACTAAATATCTACCTCGAGCTCCGCAATTGGTCAAAAGTAACCTCTTTCCAACACACTTTGGAAACATAAATATTCCCTTCTCCAATAAGACAAAACTGACATTCAATGTTGATATTTTCCCTCCAAAACCGGATCTATATAAAGAGACCTTTCCTAATCAAATTAACACATCTCAAATCATAAATCTCTTAAACTCCTTCTCTCTCTAATAGCAAAGTTCGAATCATGCCGAGCAAAACTCTAGGAAACTTCTTGAGCATCAACTTCGATTCATGTATGGAACATTGGGATATAGAAACAAAGGAGGTCATGTTTGAATCTCTCATTGACACCGGTCTTCGAACCTTTCTCGAAGAATCTGGTCCCATACTTCTTGAGGATGTCAAGACTTTCTTCAGAAGTGCTTGCATCAGAGGAAACTATATCGTTTCCACGGTGATAGACCATACCTTCTGGTTGGATGAAGCCGAATTTGCCCAGATGTTCAACCTGCCCACAGAAGGGTTTTCCGACTTCCCAACCCGGGTGGGAAGCGCCGTAACCAATCACTCAATATTCTTCTCTGGAACCGATGTACCAGTGGAAAATCATGGGTTAAAAACCCGCCTTGCTCACCACATTCAACTCCTTCATGAGATTGTAAACCGCTCTATCATTTGTCAATCCCCGAATCAGCGTTACTCCAAGAAAACATTCGACATGATGACCTATATTGTTAGCAACACGACCATCAATTGGTCATCGGTTATCTTCCAGAACTTGAAAACAATGGTGCTGACCAAGAAAAGTTTCGATTATGCTCCTCACATCAGTCAGATCATTCTCAAGTACCGCCCAGAATTTGGACCGGGCACACTGGCATCTCCTTCAAACATTCTTGACATAGATGGAGTGGAAGAAAAGCTCTCAAGAGTCGTTATCACATAAGTTATATCTTTATTTCTTATGTATTTCTATTTCCAAACCGATCCATATATCGGTTTCTATCTTGTACCTTCATTCAATGAAACTCTATTTCAGTCTAAATAATTGGGTCATCATAACAATCAGAATATCCATCTAAGTAACCGGTTAATATTATTAAGTAACTTCGTTTTCATTGAAATATCCGGTCAATATCAAAGAAACCGCGTCTTCGCAGTTATGCACGGTCTCAAGAAGAATCGCTTAATCAAAAGTTGTAAATATTCAGAACACTCATAACCGGTTAAATCGATAGACAAATCTGTGTTCGTAGAACTTTCCGGTCAAGATCAAAACACCGCATCATCGCGGTTAACAAATTACTCTATAAAACGTTTTCAAAAGGGATTGCCTCATCAAAACCGAAATTGAAATTTTTGAGGGAAATTTCGCGCCCAGAAATTCCCGCTCATAAATCCCGCCCTTGACTTCCCGCCTCTGATTTGGCGCCCTTAGCTTCCCGCCCATTGATTGCCGCCTTTTGGCTTGGAGGGAAAAATCCCGCCAAGAGTTGATGGGACGGTTGGGCTTCCAGACCGCGCCTATAAAAAGGGTCCTTGGCCATTTCATTTTACTCTTACGCGAAATAGTTTTCTCTCTCTAAGCTATCAAATTTTCTCACAGCGGTTATTCTCTTGTTCTCTCAAACTCTCTCAATCATCAACAATGGGTCGTGCTTCGGCTTTATTCAAACATATCATTCAGGTGGATTTTGAGGAGATCCGACAAAACGGTTCGGTTCCGGCAAAGGAAGTTCTTACCCGGATTTCCGAAGCCGGACTCGAGTACTTTCTAGGCGGCCCTTTTGTTCTCTACAGGGAAGCGGTTGAAGAATTCTTCAAAACCGCATCTCTCTATGGCGACAAAATAACTGCAACTGTTGGCGGCAAGCAATTCGATATAACCGAAGAGTCGGTTGCGGAAATCCTACGTCTTCCAACAGATGGCCGCAACGCTTCGATGGAACTAGACCCAACAACATTCGAGGCGGCTTGCCAAATTCTCTCGGCAACCGGGGCTCCTGTAAAAGTATCCGGTAAGAAGTCATCACTGCGACCGGAATATATACCGCTCTGTGACATCTTCACTAAGTCGGTTCAAGCGAGAGGTGGAAATTTCGACAACCTCACCAAGGCCAAAATCGAGATGCTTATCGGCTTACTAGACGGTATAAACGTCAACTGGGCGAAGGAAATTTTTAACAACCTGAAAGATATGGTGAAACCGGATTCCACCCGGTCATGGGGATACGCCATCCCTCTTGGGAAGATCATGCTCCACAACAACATCAACACCGGTCCTGGTGTTCTTCTCTCATCGAGCAAGATAATAAGATCCCGACAATTCCTGGAGAAGAAGTAGTCGGCCCCCAGTTCTACAGGTGGCCGAAGGAAGAAATCTACTACCGAGACACCGGCTCCGGTAAAAGACAAGTCTGGAAGCAAGGATAAAGAACCGATAGTATTCACGGAACTGCGCTCAGAAACGCAAGATGAGGAAGACTCGGCTTCCACGTCTGACCGAACTGGCTCGCAGAAAACCGATGACAATCCATCCGATAAAGAAGGACCGATTGAAGAGGAACAATCGGCTACAAGTCTTGACAATGCCGGTGCGACCGCAAGCTTTGAAAACACCGATGTCGGTGCAGACGGCCGTGAGGAGGAAGAGGTTCCCGTTGACAACGACCAAAAGATAGTCGCGAACATTGTACGAAAAATCTTGGAGGAAATTGATCTGCGAGCTCAAGCGGCTGCCGCAGTATACCGGGAATGGTTCGGGTACCGATGCGACAAATTCTTCAAGCACATGCTACCGGGCCTAACCGATGGACAAAGTTTCAGAAGGCTGAAGGAGATAGAAGAAGACGTTATAAGACTCACAAACGCCGAAGATCCTAACGAAGCCATGGACCGACACGCAATAGTGAAACCGCGTGCTCGGCTATAAAAGCTAACCGTACACATACGAAAGCTTACAGAAAGGTATGTTGCGAGAACACCGAAAGCTAAGTTACAACTCCTAGTGTTGGATATTCTTGAGGTCAAGAAAAGAGAATTCATTGACGAAATAGAGCAGATTGAAGCGGTGCGCAGACAGCGAGGTACAGCGCACTCTCCGCGTCTTGAAACTAATGACGGTCAGAATCGAGGTGATACGTCACCTCTGGCGGATCCGGTCATCAACGAAACCAACGAAAGGACAGAGACTCCTTTCACCGGGCCACTTGAAACCGGTCAACCTGGGGATTCAGAACCGACTGTCACAGAAGAAAGAGTAAAGACTCTTATTCAAGGGTTTGCCAACTCAAAGGTTCGACCATGGAAGAGGAAAATCAAGAAAGCCGCTCTTCAAACAATTAAGTTAGCCGAAACAACGAGAGATGATCTTGTGAAGGCGGATGCCCGGATCACAAAGATCGAAGCTGACTACCGGGACGATACTACTCTGCACAACGATCATCTTAAGCGAACCGAAGACTTGGAAGATAAGACCTCCAAGATGGTGGATGACTTGGAACGGTTTCAAGAGAAAACCGATCAATGGTTCACAAAGGTAGATGAGGACCTAGGGCGGTCAAGCAATGAAGTCGGCTCAACACTTGACAGGGTCACAGATCTTGAAAAGAAGAATGCAATCCTTGAAGAGCGCAACGACAAGCTTGAAGCCGACCTTAAGGCGGTCACCGAACAGGTGGCTGAGTTGATAAATGTCAAGATTAATGCTGATAAGGCGGTTGACGAGGCAAATACTCAAGCGGCTAAAGAACTACAGAATGCCTTGGATGAACATAACCGGACAGAGAAGGAAGCACCGCGATCATCTGATACGAACGATTACGGATGTCAATGGCCAGAGATCCGGAACTCGCAAAGAACATAGCAGCTCAAGAGGCCGAGGATGCAGACCGGTTAAACACTGAAAAACGAAGGCTTGCCGATTATGCCAAGGCTCACAAGAAGACCAAGGCGGCTTCTTCCTCTTCGGTTCCGGCAAAACGGAAAAGGAAAATATCATCAAGGAAGGTTCAAGTAACCAAGATGCTGGAGAGGATCACCGAGACGAATATCGAAACTCAACCGAACCCGGCTCTGCAAACCGAGGATTAAATCGAAGAGAATCTCGAGCCGCGATCTACAAGACAGCGAGTCGCCCATGCGGTTCCAATTAACACGGTCGGTCAACCGCAAGCTGGAGGTTCATCTTCAAGAACGGCTCAACCAGATGAGGACCAACCAACCGATGATATGATGAAAGACTTCCTGCTATCCGAATCAGAATAGGGGATTTCTTCTCTTAATCTATGCTTATTTCGGTTTCTACATATATAATACCTTTTACGGTTACTTTTATATATATATAAAGTTATTTTTGAAACCGGCCTATACTTGCAATCTTACATAATTTTGATAATTTTAAATAAAATAATCAAAAAGGGAGAAATTGATAAGATAAAAAGATTAGAATCTTCCAAAATTTTTCTCAAAATTTTGCCAAATTTTTCGAAAAATTCTCCCAAGTCAGTTTCAAAAAATACGGTCAAATAAAGAACCGGCCTACGTTTGCAATCTTACATGATTTTGATAATTTTAAATAAAATAATCAAAAAGGGATAAATGGTTAGATAAAATTAGACCGGCCAACAGAACTTAACATAAATAAACCTCCCATGCAGGAACAAAGAACCGGACCGGTCAAACTAATGAACCGGTTAAGAAAACTCAACCGGTCAAGTTATCAAACCGACCAGAAACATGACCGCACAAAGAAAGACAGGATCGGTCAAAACCGAAGGCTGGAAACACCAGACAGTCGGTCATTAACCGACCAGAAGCCAAGGCAAATAACCGGAAGCCATTTGCTTAAAGACAAATAACCGACCAGCATAAGAAGATACTTTGGGTATCTGTTGAGAATGATATCAAAGGAACAGACTGAACATTTCCACATTCATACAAGTCTGAGGACAGTCTGCAGGCTGCAGAAAACTGTCCTTCAAAATCTTTCCACTTCAGGATAAATTAGAAAGGCAATCTTCCAAGTACAGACAACTGTCTAACTGACAGTTACCACATTGAGTAAAAAACAAACCTAGCCGGCTTGTCCTATATACTGGAAGAACAAACTGCCAAGTCTGAAAGGTTGACCGCCAGGTCTGAAAAGTTGACCGCCAGGTCTGAATCACTGAACCTCTGCTCAACCAATCAAATTCAAGGAAATGAAATATGACCGTCGGCATATTTCACCTATAAAAGGAGCAGCTGAAGAGGAGTAAATACGGGACACAGTGAACAATTAATTTACAAGTGATAAGAGTGTGTTCTCTCTCTAGAAAGCTTAAGTGCTAAGTTGAAGTGTAATTTTACAATTTCGGTTAAAATTGTACGGGTGTTATCGAGCAGGAAATAAGTCTCGATCGGATTGTATTTGTATTCCTTAGTGAATATCCTTCTCGCGGTTTCGAGAGGAAGGGGTGACGTAGGAGTTTTATCTCCGAACATCCATAAAAACTTGTCTTGTTATTTACTTTCCGCCTGATTTACTTTATAACCGAGCTGTACTAACCGACCTACACCATTTTGACCGACTCTACACTATCTAAACTGAATCACCAAGTTACAAAAACCGACCCATAATTTCCAAACCTACCTTATACAAAAACCGGTTCTGCCTATCTCGTGAGTGTGCTGCTTCAACCTGAAACAAACCTCTTCCGCGCTTGAACCTAGTTCAAGGGCTTGTGACAGTTTGTGTAGTATTGAAACCCCGGTGTTAATCTCTAACCGGATTAATCACCACCCTTTGAGTGAGACGCGCTAACCGGCCCAACCCCGGTCCTCCAGCGGCGACCTAGATCCTAACATAAAGTATTACCATGTTGATCCTTAACTAAGCATGCATGAGTTTGAAAACCAACTAACAAACCATTATCACATCTCCGACTAATACTAATTAGGTTATATCACAAATTATCAACAAGTAACACATCATTAATGGTTAGATTACCATGGATAATCTTACCCTTACCCATGGTCTTACCCTTCTTGTTATCACCAAAAGTGATCTTAGGTCTAGAATAATCTGCTATATCAGTGAGAAGTCGTCTGTTTCCTATCATATACCTGGAACAACCGTTATCAAGATACCATACAAATTCCACATTGTCCAGGTTGTTGGTCATCTTATCTTTAGTAGTCCACTCACATCTTGGCTTCGAAATTTTTATGGGACCATCGGTAATGACGCTCCACATATCGCAATCAAGAGTAGCCAAGTGAGCTTGCATTCTCATCATTCAATAGTCGTAGTTATCTCTCGACAGAATAGGGATCTCGTTGATGATAGACATGATGCAGGTTCTTGATGTTTGAGAATAGAAACAGGGCTCTGATACCAATTGATAGGATCGACGTAATCAATAGAGACGGGGTCTGACGGCTTTAGATAAACGATTTGATAGAAATCCTATTAGGGATTTAAATCACTTTCTATTCTTCACAAATCCTTGCAAACTCTTGAACGATTCAAGTGCGGAAACGTTTCTTCAGATTTGAAGCTAAGAACCAAAGAAGGAGAAGATGACAAAATGTAAATGACACAACAGTTTGTTTATGGATGTTCGGAGCAAACTCTCTTACGTCACCCCTTCTTCCAACCACCGCAAGGATTCACTATACGTTTCTTAGAATCAAATACAGTTGTAAGGCTAGCTCACTGTTGAACAGAACAGGCTCTGTTCAACTTATAGTATATTGAAGAATATAACTCAGCTAGACAATACTTTGATTCTTTCTCTCTCTTGATAAACACACAGTAAGCAAGAAAGTAATTCGTGAGTAAGTTTAGTGTTTAGCGACTGATAGATCAATGTCTCTCTAAATTCCAGTAGTTCTTCCGTTGTCCTTGAAGATCTTTAAATAGAGAGCAGGTACCAACGGTCGAATCTTCTATAATGACACGTGGAAAACTTCCATTGGAACGCCTCCATAGTACACAGGTATAGTAGACTCTGAGCACCACAATCGTGGTCGTACCAATCTGGTAGAGTGCCAAATATTCTTATAGGATATTCCTACAAGAAACAAGTAGTGGGAAGAATATTTGCTTACATGACATTAGATGATTGGTTACAACTGACTGTCATACTACTTTGCACGGAAAAGTGGAGCAGGAGTAGCATACAACTAGTTGATCGTGGGTAGACGGATGCTAGCTTCAAGCAACTATTTAAGCATGGAATTAGACGTTTTTCAATTAGACTGACAAGTCTAATGAAGTTAGACGCCCCCGTCTAATAGCAGGATCCATTAGACCACATAGTCTAATGGGATTAGACGACATGTCTAATTACGGTTCCCTTCAGACTAATCTGAAGGAGTTAGACTGCACGTCTAACTCTCATCTATTAGACGGCACGTCTAACTACGCTTCCCTTCAAACTAATCTAAAGGAGTTAGACTGCATGTCTAACTCTCATCTGTTAGACGACATGTCTAACTACGATTCCCTTCAGACTAATCTGAAGGAGTTAGACTGCACGTCTAAATCTCATCTGTTAGACGACACACGTCTAAATACGTTTCCCTTCAGACTAATCTGAAGGAATTAGACTGCACGTCTAACTCTCATCTGTTAGACGACACGTCTAACTACATTTCCTTTCAGACTAATCTGAAGGAGTTAGACTGCATGTCTAACTCTAGTCTCTTAGACGACACGTCTAACTACGTTTTCCTTCAGACTAATCTGAAGGAGTTAGACTGCACGTCTAACTCTCATCTGTTAGACGACACTTCTAACTATGTTTCCCTTCAGACTAATCTGAAGGAGTTAGACTGCATGTCTAACTCTCATCTGTTAGACGGCAAGTCTAACTACGTTTCCCTTCAGATTAATCTGAAGGAGTTAGACTACACGTCTAACTCTCATCTATTAGACGTCACGTCTAACTACGTTTCTTTTCAGACTAATCTGAAGGAGTTAGACTATATCATGTATTACCTTTAATTTGTCTATTTTATTATATTTTAATTTAAATTTGATTCAATAAAAATTATTTCAATAACTTATTTGATTATTTAAATAATTTATAATTTTATCACAAATATTTCTTATCAATTAAATTAATTAATTTATAAATATATAAATTAAAATATCAAACAACTCTAAGGCCTTATTCGTTTCTAACTTTTTTTTAAAATTAAGAGAGAAATTGAATGATGGGTGATAATTTTAAGGATGTAATGATTATTTTTAGTAAAAAGACTTAAAAGGTATTGATATATATAAATAAAATATAAAATAATAATTTTAAATAGAGTGTATTTTAATATTTTAATTAATTAAATGAATGATGTGATTGATGAGAAGTAATTAATTTAAAAATTAATTTTATAAAAATTAAAATAAAAACCTATAACGAACGAGGCCTAAACTATCCCATATCTATCCAGATTATTTGTATTAATTATTATGATGGAGTTTATATTAGGAAAGGACCATAAATCATTATTAATTATTATGATGGAATTTACATTAGAAAATGAGCCTCTTGATAGATGGATAGTGACAAAGATGCCAAAAAAAGGAAAAGAGGAGTGATTGTTATTTAAATAATTTTATTTTTTATTCTATTTTACCTCTCTTATAGAATAACTAAGATTATCAATTTTTTTATTTATTTTAAGAGTTACAAGTAATATTATTTAACTTTTATTGAAATATATATTTATAACCAAACATAACTTAACACTTTTTATTTAATAAGCCTATATAACGTTAAATTTGTTAATTTATTTGATATAATTATTTATTTTGAATAAATATTTATTTTATTGTGGTCTCTTTATTGAAATTAATCATATTAAATTATCTTTATTTTATTTTTAAATTTGTAGATATCACATTAATTGTTTTTAAATATATTTTTTTATAATTAAATTTATAATCATTATTAAAATTTATAGATTATTAATCAAAGTTAATTAAAAAATTATAATTATAAATTTAATATTTATAATAAATAAAATATTATTATAATTTAATATACATAAATTTTAAAATGTTAATTAACTGAATATAGTAAAAAATTATATTTATAAAAAATGTTGAATAAAAATAAAAGTTGATAATTGTGAAAGTCAGAGAGAAAAACATAAAACAATTGAGTTTTTTTTTTCTTTATAGGTAATATAAACTTTTAAAAAGATCAAATATTCTTTTTTTTTAAATATATATGAGAATTTAATATATTTATAATTTTATTTTATTTTTTACTAAATTTCATCAAGACAAATAATTAATATATATATATATATACAATTTTAAATATAACTTAATTCAAATAGTGTTTTTGAATAAAAAATTATAAAAATCACTTGTATATGATATATTTAAAATGGTTTTAATTATGGGCTATCTAAATTTAGAAAAATAAAAGTATTTTCAAATAATTTTATCAATAATTTCTCATTCATAAAATTAAGTCATATTTATTTGAAAAGGAATAATAAATCATCTTTTATAAAAAAATAATTTAAGATTCTTTTTATTCATTTGTAACATTTAATTTAATATAGTATGTAAAATAATTTTCATCTTCATAACTCTTCACCAACTAATTATCCTAAATCAATACTTACAATTTTAATTTAGGATGAAACACACACAAACAAAAAAAGGAAAATAATGGAAAAGAAAAATACAAAATTAGTTTTTTTTATTATATTAAAATTTGAAGAAAACAAAAATAAATTAGTTATAAAATTAAGATAATGATATAAAAAAATTAAAAAAAATACATCATTATGATTGATGTTCTTGTACAATTTTGTTTATATAATCTTAAATAAATTGTTATTAAAGCATCAACTAATCACTATTTAATCAATTAATTAATTAAAATTTTAAGATAACGTATATTTAAAAAAATAAATTATTTTATCATTATATATTAATAATATTTTATTTTATATTATTTCATTTTAAAAAATAAGTTCTCAAAATTAATATCAATCAAGATTTTTAAATAATCCATTGATTATTTATAAAAAAAATTGAACATAACTAGCTTAAAAATTGAGTACAATTATGAAGATCAAGGATAATTCTAAATTTATTTGATTTTTTTTTTTACAATAATATAAATTAATAATTTGAATTATAAAAATATTATATTAAATATATTTTTAATTTAAATTCTATATAGTCACTTTTCAAATAAATCACGATGCCACCTTCTTTTAATTTCTTAAAATTTCTGCACAGTTAATATAATAGAAAATACATTTTTGTTAATATTATAATAAAAATTTAAAATTTTCAGCTTCTATTTTTATTAAAACTTAATAAATTAAAAATAATAATATTAAAAATTAATATTATTTTTATTATTTGATTAAAAATAATAATTTATCAATTCATAATACATGGTGTAATAATAATAATAATTAATATTTATATAGTTTAATTAAATAGGAATAATTGATTATTTTTATTCTCACAATAATGATATAGAAACAAATATTTATAAAATTTTAATACTACTATTATAAAAATGATTGCTAGCCCAGATTAATATGTAAACAAATATTAATATAATTTTATTTTTATATTGTTAAATACTTTATACCATTCGTAATTTATTTAACAATTCAAAAACACAGGCTTGTTTGTTTTGGTTAAAAGTGTAAATATCACTTTTTATCTCCTACATTAAACTCTAGACTATTATTTAAATATATTTAATTATAATCTTTAATTTTATTTTAAATTTTTTTATTATTTACATATCTTTTTGTTTAATAAAATATAATAAATGAATACCTAAATTCTTCTTCTTGATTTCTTTGATATAATTTATTTTTTCTTCTGATTGCATATTTGTTTTATCATCAATCATTTAAATTAATCATACAAGACTTAACATTTTGTTCAATTACTCTTGAATATACCAACCACATTTAAATTGAAACAAACAAGGCTAGCATTTTTTTCTTCTCTTTTTGTTCTTTTTCGGTAACTACCTTTTAAGTTATAAATAAACTGAATATACTTAAATATTTAATAAATAAAAAACTGAATCAAACAACCCTCAATATTTCTTTTATGTTATCTAGATACATTTGTTTTTGGTTTGTTGTTATATTAAATATTTATCTTCTTTCTTCTATTAATACTCAACTAATGAACAAAATAAAAGAAACTTAATATTTAACTATATAATCTCTATTTTTTAATATTTAATTATTCAAATTAGATATTAAAATATTTCATTTTAATTTTAATTTAAAATTTAAATATAAAAGGCATTCTATATAGAATTTTAACCAATTAACAAAAACATTTTCATTAAATAATTATCTTTTTTTTCAAAAAAAAAACCTAAATATAATAATTAATGATATTTTAATTTGAATGAGAATAAATAAATGAAATTGAAGCTCAAAATGTTTATCCTTTGTGAATTACTGACAATTTATCTTAATCAATATATAATATTATTTTGAAACAAAATATTACAGTCTATATTAAGTTAGTTTGTATTATTTTAATATTTTGTTGTACGAGGTACATATATCATGTATTACTTTTTATTTTTTTATTCTATTATATTTTAATTTAAATTTGGTTTGATAAGGATGATTTGAATAACTTATCTGATTATTTAAATAATTCATAATCTTATCACAAATATTTCTTATCAATTAAATTAATTAATTTATAAATAAATAAATTAAAATATCTTATATAATTTTTTATTATAGATCAAAACTCTTTAAATAAATTTTATTTATTTGTTTTTAACAAAAACTCAAATTTTCATAAATATTATTTAAATAACTGAAATCCTAACAAAATCTTATAGTTTTAAATTGAATTTGATTTGTATCATGACAATTTCTTGTAAGGAATAATTTTTGATTAAAAAATAGAATTTTGAATTTTCATACAATTTAAAAAATGATAAAAATAATAAAAATAATTATCAATGTATAATCTAGGAACATAAATAACTTTTTAAGAATATAAAAAATAATATTTATGACAAGTTTAATTAAATAGGAAAAATATAAAATATATATATATTTTTCATTCATTCATTTGAGAACATAAATATACTACAGTTCACTCAAAGAATAAATGAAAGTGATTGCAAGTATTTAATAAATATAAATAAATAAATATTTATAAAATATTTTAAAAAAAATTGTTAAATAAAAAATACTAATTTGAACCCTTATGTGCCTATATTAAGTTAATAGTGACCAAACAATTTTATTTTTGAAAAACAATATATATATATAGTTTTTCATTACTTTTATTTTAAATTTTATTTATTTATTTACAAACATGTATTTTTATATAAAAAAAAACTAATTCAATAGGATACTAATCAAATAAAACTAATTAATACAACATGAAAAACAATTTTTTTTAATTTTTAGAATAAACAATTATTTTTTTAATAAAAATCCATTAAAACACTTTAAAAATATAAAAATAAGCATAAAACTAAAAATGCATATTAAAAAAAAGAGAAAAAGGATATATATATATATAAGAAAATTGATTAAAAATTTTACCTTATTAATAAAGGAGAAATGATAAATATAACGAATGATCAACGAAAGTAAGACCACGAATCTTACGTGGTCTTGCCAGTTAGGAGAGAGAAATTAAAAGTATATATAATTCATCAATAGGGCTTCATATTTTTCGGCTGCATTTATTTCTATATTTCTTTCTCTCACTGAAACGTCTTCGGCGTCATTTATTTCTCTTCTCCGGCTGCATTTATTTCTCCCCATGAAACTTTTTCATGGTATCTTTTTAAGGATCTAGATTATTTGTTTTTATAGATCTAGGGTTTAGATTTTACAGATCTATTTATTTACAGATCTAAAGGTTTATGAATTTATTTTAGAACTGTTTGAACTTTCAAGAAACCAAAGCACCGAACTTGAATAATACAGTAAATGAAGAACCGAACCTGAACAAATCCACCCCTGTTGAACCCGAAAGGTACTCGATTGCCCAATTGGTATAAAAAATGTACATTTCAATGTGTCAACATGTCCAAAAACCTACCATTTCTAGACCTGAAATTATGGTTTCGGGACCATAGAGGGTCATTTCGGGACTAGAAAGTTTGGTTTAGGGACCTAAAGGGTCATTTCGGGTCCTGAAAGGATGGTTTCTTGTCCCGAAAACATGGTTTATAGACCTCATTGATTATTTATGGTTAAAAATAGCTGGTATCGGAACCCATGATGGTTGTTTCAGGACCTAAAAGGGTGTTTTCGGGACACATTATGAATGTTTATTGTCTCGAAATCACTCTTTCTGGAATGATAGGGTACTTTCGGGTCCCGAAACCACGCTTTCGGGTCCTGAAACCACATTTCTTGTCCCGAAATCACTCTAAAAGAGTGCTTTTTGTCCCGAAAGGGTGATTTCGGAACTAGAAAGGATCGTTTCGAGACAAGAAAGGGTCTTTTTTGTCTCGAAACCACTCCGAAATGGTGCTTTCTCGTCCCAAAAGGATGATTTTAGGACCATAAAGGGTCGTTTCGGGATAAGAAATAGGCATTCCTTGTCCTGAAACCGTGTTTCTTGTCCCGAAACCGTGGTTTCTGGTTCCAAAATCGTGGTTTCTGATCCCAAAGTCGTTGTTTCTTATTCCGAAAGGGTGGTTTCAAAACAAGAGGAGTTGGTTTCGGGACTCGAAATGGGTGGTTTTGGGACCTGAAATGGATGGTTTCAGGACCCGAAATGGGTGGTTTCGGGATCCATAATGGATGGTTTCAGGACCCGAAATGGGTGGTTTCGGAATAAAAAATTGTGGTTTTGGGACCTAAAAGAGTGGTTTCGGGACTTATTTCTTACGGTTGCACTTAATTTTTGCAGTCACATTCCTAGTGTTAAATGACATTTTCCTCCGAAGAACAACTTCTTAAATTCTACACATCATATGCCCACTTAACTAGATTCAGCATTACCAAGTTAGGGAGCAAAAATGTAGGTGGTAAGAGGAAATACTTCAGCATTGGTTGTGCCAAGAGTTTTATGAAAGAATCGAAGACCAAAAATAAGTTTCATCAGCCTAGACCAATAACAAAGCCATATTATAAAGCAAAGATTAATGTTGTTGTTCGAAATGAAGGGGGATATGTGATAACAAATATTTCTCTTGAGCACAACCATACATTAAGCCCTAAGAGGATACATCATGTTAGATCCTACAAAGTAATAGACGGAAATATAAAGAGAAGATTGGATACAAACGATGAAACTGGAATAACTGTGCCCAAAACATTTCAATCCCTTGTAGTGAAAGCTGGAGGGTGTGAAAACATGTCTTTCGATGAGAGAACATGTAAAAATTACGTTACAGAAGCACGAAGGTTGAGATTAGGGAGTGAGGATGCTGAAGCACTCACTAATTATTTCTTAAGAATGTAAACCAGGAACTCAAACTTCTTCTACCTTATTGATTTGGACGAGGAACCCCGAATTAAAAACGTGTTTTGGGCAGATGGTAGGTGTAGGGCTGCCTTTAAAGATTTTCACGATGTTATCTCTTTCGATACAAATCTATTTGACAAATCGCTATGACATGTCGTTCGCTCCGTTTGTTGGGGTTAATCATCATGGTCAATCCATTTTACTTGGATGTGGGTTATTGTCAAGTGAGGATTCAAATTCTTTCACTTGGTTGTTTATAACTTGGTTGGAATGTATGGATGATAGACCTCCAAATGCCATAATCACAAACCAATGTCGATCCATGAAGATTGCAATTGAGAAGGTATTTCCTAAAACTCATCATCGATTTTGTTTGTGGCATATAATGAAGAAACTTCCTATAAAACTTGGAAGCCATACTGAATACCATCTAATAAAGAAGAGGCTGAAAAATATAGTATACAACTCCATAAATATTCAACAATGCGAAGAGGATTGGAATAGACTAATAGAGGATTATCATCTGGAAGATAATGTTTGGTTGAAATCTTTGTATTTGGAAAGATCTAAATGGATACCTGTTTATGTGAATGAACAATTTTGGACCGGGATGTCAACATCTCAATGGAGTGAAAGTATGAACGCCTTCTTTGATGACTACGTGCAGTCCAAAACATCCCTCAAACAATTCGTCGAGCAATATGATAAGACTATGTTGAGAAATATCGAGAGAGAAAAGAAATTGGATTTTTAATCGTTTAATTCTTTGATACCAATTGTTAGTGGATTTGCCTTTGAAAGGCAATACCAAACCTTTTACACTCCAGATATATTTAGATTGGTTCAAGAAGAAGTTAGAGGTTTGATGTTGTGCGACATCTCAGTCATTGAAGAGGAAGGGTCAACTTGTATATTTAGAGTTGAGGAAATCATTTTGGAAGTTAATGGAGAACATGTAAAAGATGTTTCTTACAAAGTACATTACACCGAAATGGATTGCAATGTGAAATGTCAATGTCAATTGTTTGAGTTCAGAGGTATTTTGTGTAGGCATATCATGGCTGTGTTGAAAAAAATGAGGATGAATGAGGTACCAATGTAATATATAATGGACTGGTTGCGTAAAAATATTAAGCGTGGGTATCAAAATATCACCAACATTTATGATTCAGATATGTCTGTGGAAGAAAAAAATGTCACAATAGTCTAACTCGATTGATGCAAGAGGTTCAACAAGTTGGAGTAAAATCTGAAGTCAATTGTTCTTTTTGGATGAACGGAATAAAAGGTTTGATGGAATAGTTTATGTCACTTAATCATGGAAGCACCGAAGCATCTAAAGACAAAAGCACAGAAGCATCTCCATCTCCATCTCCATTTCAATCTCCCGCTACATCT
Organism: Impatiens glandulifera; assembly: GCF_907164915.1. Lineage (NCBI taxonomy): Eukaryota > Viridiplantae > Streptophyta > Magnoliopsida > Ericales > Balsaminaceae > Impatiens > Impatiens glandulifera. Next base: position 64,296,915 of record NC_061862.1, on the reverse strand, counting down.
ATTTTGATACACTCTCCTAACAAAGTTAGAAGTCGAGGACGACCACCAACAAAGAGGAAACAATCTTTAATTGAAAAAATCCCCAAGATTTCGAGATCAAAAAAGAAGGAAAATACGGCCACAACATCTAGAGTTTTGGATTCAACACAACAACAACAATGGAATGATCCACTTTCGACTCAATTATTCTTCACATCACTTTTGTCCTCTCAAATATATGTCGAAGATAATGCGTGTGGGGATAACATTCAACGAATATAGTAACTTATTTGATCATGTTGTTGTCACTTTGAATATTTTTACGTTTTTGTCATAATTTTAACGAAGATAGTACTTATTTGATCATGTTGTCACTTTTAATATTTTTACATTTTTGTCACTTAGAATATTTGATCAAGAGTGGTTTCTTGTCCCGAAACTATGGTTTCAGGACAAGAAGAGTTGGTTAGGGGACCTAAAAGGGTATTTTCGGGACAAGAGGAGTTGGTTTCGGGACCCGAAATGGGTGGTTTTGGGACCCAAAATGGGTAGTTTCAGGACAAGAAATGTTGGTTTGAGGACCCAAAAGAGTGGTTTCGGGACCCAAAAGAGTGTTTTGGGACCCGAAACTATGTTTTTGAGACAAGAAATGTTGGTTTCTTTTCCCGAAACCATGGTTTCGATATAAGAAATATTGGTTTCGGGACTTGAAAGAGTGGTTTCGGGACAAGAAATACTGGTTTCAGGACCCGAAAGAGTGTTTTAATTGAAGACTAGAAAATAATTGATTATAATTGAAGACTAGAAAATAATTGAATATAATTGAAAACTAGAAAATACTACAATGTACTAATTATTTAAGAGACCTCCTTATTTATATACAACTTATACATTTCAGGACAATCTACTTTTAAAATGTCTACAAAATTCTGAAAGATAGTGCTCAAATTTTGGTTTAAATGTGAACAGACGATGAATGCAATGTATTTGACTCGTAAAGCTTCAAGCATTCCCCTTGCCTATAAAAAATGATAATTCAATAGTTATTAAAAATTTGTAAAACAAATAAAATGTGAAAATATGTAACTTACATTTGTTATGGTTATACCACAATCCCAATTTGCATCGCCCATGTAAGTTTGAATATGTCTCATACAGTATATTGCGCAATCTGTTTTATTTGAACTGTCTTGCCAAACTAATTTCAAAACTTTGAACGGGAATTTAGCAATTTTGGTTGCGATCTTCAGGTCGATAGTTTTGAAGAACTCCACAAAGTTTTGTACCTATTTTACGAAAGAAGTTAATAAACACTTTAACATACATTAAATGTAAAAAACACTTCAACGTTACCATTTTCCGAGTTGTTACATATTTATCTTCCCATGCCATATCTGGGTCTAGTGGAAGGTTGTCGATGATTTCGATTACTCTCTTTCGCATATTGATGATAACAACATAATAGTGACTTTTGTATAAAATTGGGAAAAATATCTGCAAAAATATGACCAAGATTCAGATGATATATATGAGCAAGAATCAGATGATATAAAAATATTGGACTTACCATATTAGCAGTTTTCATGTCTTCGGGTGTTATTTGGAAAATTCTCATTTTTTCAATTATTTGGATAATACAAGGTTCTGCATCATTCCAAAAGTCTTGCAAATGAAATCAACATCACAATAAGACCATTGGTTTAAACAACAATGAAAGATATAGTGACTTACAGAAATGATTGTCGAAAAAACTATTTTCCCGTGGGAAGATGTCGTAATGTTTGCCCACGCATCAATAATACCACTTTCAACATGGCATTGATTTTTCATAGATTGAAATTGCCCTATGTTGATATTGGTATGCTCGGATACATACAATAATTCCTTCTGAAACCACATAAAGAAGAAAAAAATTAAAAAACGCCATTTAAGGACGATGAACCACCCATTTCAGGTCCCGAAACCACCCATTTCGGGTCCCGAAACCAACCTTTCGGGTCCTAAAACCACCCATTTCGGGTCCTGAAACTAAGCTTTCAGGTCCCGAAACGACAAAAAAAACTGGTTTCGGGACTTGAAAACACCATTCAACTAAGAAATAAAAGTAATTGTTAATTACCTCGCATTCTCATCATCTTCATTGCATAAATGAACCCCATAACGACTTCATCTCGGTAATTTATTTGGGCAGAATCGAAGAAAGCTTGATTTTTTTGCTTGTTCTTCATCATATATGGAGATTGAAGGCGTGCTGGAATTTTCATAAGTTGTAGGGGATATTTTCTCTGTTTTTTTAGAGCCTCCAAATTCTCTTCCTATCACCAATTCTCTTCCTGTCACCACCACTTTAAGTACTTCCTCTTCGTTACCACCCTCTTTTTGTACCACCACATCAGGTACGACTTCATCTCGGTGATCTATTTGGGCAGACTTGAAGTTCTTCGGTTGATTTATTTGCTTGTTCTGCGTCATATATGGAGATTGAAAGCGTGCTGGAATTTTCATTTGTCGTAGGGATTTTTTCTGAGTTTTTTTGGAGCCACCACTTCAGGTACTTCCTCTTCGTGACCCCCATCTTTTTGTACCACCACATCAAGTACTACCTCATCGTGAGCCCCCTCATCGAGACCCCCCTCACTGTGACCCCCCCTCATTTTGACCGGACTCCTTGTGACCCCCTGATCATGACCCCCCTCATTTTGACCGGCCTCCTTGTGACCCCCCTGATCATGACCCGCCTCATTTTGAACGGACTCCTTGTGACCTCCTGATCATGACCCCCCTCATCGTGTACCCCAGCTTCTATAGTGGGTATTCGATCTTTGAAGTGTCTGTGCATGGCATCCCTAAAACGTTTATTCTTGTCCATTGTTGTGTGTATGATGTGGATGGCGTTGTCATACAATGGCGTTGTATCCCAGCCTGAACTTAAAGATGCCAAATTTTTTGTGGCTTTGTCAATCATCAATATATATTTAGCAATCCACACCAAATTCTCTGTAAAATTCATACTTGTTGCGTTCCCAGGTGCTGCTGTGTTCAGAGGTGTTATATTGGAGGTGCTAGTGAATTCATAAGTGTTGACTTTTTCTTAGGTGTTGCCTTCTTATGTACTGCTGCTGTCTTTTGAGGCTCAGACACCCCCACATATGCATCCTCTTTCTCCCCCACATTCATATCTACCTCCTCGTTCTCCCCCACATTCATATCCACCTCCTCGTTTGCCCCCTATCCTGATATGTCTCTTCGTACTCCCCCTCATCCTTAGTTGTCTTCTCGTTCTGAAGAGGTGATAGTGGAATGCGTCCAACATCGCTTCCACGTCCGAATCCTCCATTTGCCCACTCCGTATCCAGCCTAAACTTCAACATCGTGTCATTCCAACATGACAGTATAGGAAATCGATAATCATTAATTCCTCCCAGTTCAGGGTTGCTCACTTTATACACGTAGCACAGCTGAAAAACATACATATGTTAAAACCATTTATTTTTGAAACCAGAGAAATAAATTAGTGATTAGTGATAACTTACAATAAGGAATGTCTGTGGTCCTTGGTAATGTCGTTTTTCATTACCCTTCCATTTTTCACATGAATTAACTAATCCTTCAAATACAAATTTGCACCAATTGAACTTCTTAATATTATCAACATCTGAAATAGATTTCAGGATTCTATGCCTGTAAGTGAAAAAAACAGATTTGAGGATTATTTAACAATGCATATATCATACATATATGTTGTCATGCAAGTGAAAATAACAGAAATGAGATATACCTGGAAACTTGACTCAGGTGATCACACCAGAGAAAGTAGCTGACCATAAATAATACGAAGTCTATCTTGAAATTGTTGTCAGCTGCTTTGTTCTCAATCATTTTCATTGGCACTAAAGGGGCGCCATTAACAGGGTTACCCCATCGAGTCCTAAATGCCTTCAACTTGTCATCGGTCTCGATATTCTCGTATTCTATAATGTCCAGCTCCCCTCTAGGGAGACCCAATATCATTTGAACATCCTCTTCTTCGATTTTCACTTCCTCACCATTCTCTAGGGTGAATGCACATTTACTATAGTCAAACTGTCTGACTAGATAATGAGAGATCTCCCGGGGCATTTTGAAAGCGATAATGATAGTAGAGATCCAAAACTTATTGACTTCACAACTTCTTTTTGTTCATTATACAGCAGTTGAAGAAGATTGAAAAGGCCATAAGATGATGTCCTAGTTAAAAATAAGTTGTGGGGGGGCTGTTGATGCTTTAAGGGCGCTTTGGTTTCTTGGGCATTCCTTTTACGTTTATTTGCTCTACAAAAACAAAAGATAAACATTTAAAAACCATATCAAATAAATGAAGCATTTCGGGTCTCGAAACCAACCTTTCGAGTCCCGAAACCACCTATTTCGGGTCCTGAAACCACACATTTCGGGTTCCGAAACCACCTATTCCGGGTCCTGAAACAACACTTTCAGGACCTATAACAGCCAAACACAATAGAATCAAACTTTTGGGTCCTGAAACACCCATTTCGGGTCTTGAAACCACACTTTTGGGGCCTATAATTCAGTCAAACACAATAGAATCAAACTTTCGGGTCCTGAAACCACACTTTCGGGACCCTTAATTCAGTCAAACATAATATAATCACACTTTTGGGGATCTGAAACCACACTTTCGGGACCCATAATTCAGCCAATCATAATACAATCGAACTTTTGAGTTCCGAAACACCCATTTTGGATCCCGAAAAAACACTTGTGGGACCCATAATTCAGCCAAGCACAATAGAATCAAACTTTCGGGTCTCGAAAACACCCATTTCAGGACCCTTAATTCAGCCAAACACAATATAACCACTTTCGGGACCTGAAACCACACTTTTAGGTCCCGAAACCACACTTTTGGGTCCCGAAACTACACTTTCGGGTCCCGAAATCACACTTTCAGGACCCTTAATTCAGCCAAACACAATATAACCACACTTTTGGGACCCATAATTCAACCAAACACAATATAATCATACTTTCGGGTCCCGAAACCACACTTTCGGGACCCATAATGCAGCAATACACAATAATCATAGTTTTCTATCGTTAAAATCATCAAAATCATCAAAATTTCTAATTGCAAAACTCTAACCGATCTTCAAATCATCAAAATGATCTACATTTCTAAAAAAGAAGATGTCTTATTTACCTTGGAGTCCTTGGAGATCTTGGAGTCTTGCATTGCGATGTACCTTGACCACCAGCCTGAAAAGAATAGTAGTATGAAACCTTAAACCACGAAGATACACGAAGGAAGACAATCTAAAGACGATGAAGAAAGAAGAAGAAGTCGGGGATGCCAGAGAGCCAAATCGCTAGAGAAGAAGTCGGTGATCATCGGAAATGAGAAATGAAAAGAAGAAAAGAGGGAACTGAAACGTTTTTTTATTTTTTTTATTTTTTCTCTCTCCTAACCGGCAAGGCCACGTAGGATTCATGGCCTTGCTTTCGCTGCCATTCGTTGAGAATATCATTTCTCAAATCTCATTAATAAAGATAGTTTGAAGCTTGTTTGATATTTAATTTGTAGGAAAATTTTAATTTGTAAACAAAATTATAGTTTAAAAAAATTAAAAATTTAATTGAGATTTGATAACTTGAATTATTAAAAATTTATTTGAGATTTTAGTTAAATAATTTAATGATAAAAATAAAAATATGATTGTTTTTTTAAAAAAAAAAACTTCAACGTTAAAATCATCCTTGTTTGATTTTATAGTTACTTGCATAGTTTTTGTTATGTAGTGAAAGAAAGAAAAACCCTAAAACCAAACGAACATTATAAGATCTTGTCTTTGTCTTTTAGAAGAAAAGAAAAAAATACAAGGTACTGTGACCAAGAAGAAGAGAATTAATATACATGCTTACAATTTTCAAATATAAAATAAATTATATAAACCTCTAATATATATTAGAAAAAAAAAGTTATTTTCAAATAATTTTATCAATAATTTTTTATACATAAATTAAGTCACAATTATTTGAAAAGAATAATGAATCATCTTTTATAAGAAAATAATTTAATATTCATTTCTAATCTAAAAATGTTCATTTCTGGGTTTTGTTTCTTATGGTCTTCGAGTCGTTTTTGTTCATTTCCAATTAATGATGTTTAGGAATGATTGCTTTACCTGATTCAATATAACTCTTGAAAATTTTGAATAATTAAATTTTGATGTCAGGTGGTGTTGTCACTTTCATTCTCGTTCTATTTTTTTCTTGAATCCCCTGCTAGGCCATTGTATCCTCTTCCTAGCCACCAGCAATAGAAATCGTAAACATTTCCAGACCTTTCGTCCTTACAATATTGCACATAGAGGTTCAAATGGGGGGCGATTACTGAAGAAACTGATGAAACTTATTTGGTAAGCAAAATCTGGATTCAACCCATTGAATCATAAAAAGAAGTTAATCATGCAAATTCTATTTGAAATCTAATCTTGTGTTAGAACATTCAATCTATTGAACCAATAATAATATATATATATATATATATATATATATATATATATATATATATATATATATATATATATATATATATATATATATATATATATATATATATATATATATATATATATTATCATGGTGCATATTATAAATATTAGAGAAGATCGACAAATATGAGAGAAGATCGACTGTGGATGTACAATAAAAATTTGTTAGATTTTTTAGGATTAACTAACGAGTTTATTAAAGGGACAGAATAGATTATATATTTTCTACGCAGAATACTAAATTTATGAATGCAGGATATATTTTGTGCCCATGTAGAAAATGTGGAAATCGTAAATTTCAGGATTCAAAAACTTGTAGAAGTCATCTTTATCGAAGTGACTTCGTTGAGAACTATTATACATGGGTATGTCATGGTGAACCACCAACTTATTTTGTGCAATTTTCGGGTAGACAAGTTAATGTTGAACCAAAATTTAGTGTTGATGACACTAATTTGTTTTGTAAAATGATCTTCAATGCTACTGTTAGTTGTGATCCGCCGATACAAAATGAAAATGAAAGTTCTTCCTTACACGTTCCTTTAGTTGATCTTGTTGAAGTAGACAAATTTTGAGAAATGTTAAATGTTGCAATTTGGCAAGGTCACCCAAGTGAAACACAATTATCAATAATTGTGAGACTTATCAGCCTCAAATCTAATCATAATTTATCTGAAAGCTCAATGGATGATATTATCAATTTAATGTGCGACCTAATGGCACATGACAACAACTTGACTACAAATTATTATAATGTGAAGAAATTGGTTAAAGATTTAGGTTTACCGGTTGTAAAGATTGATGCGTGCAATAAAGTGTGTATGCTTTTCAGGAAAGATGAGAATATATCGGAACATTGTAAGTTTTGCTTACAACCAAGATACGAGCAAAATGATGGAAAATTAAAAAGGAAAAAAGCTTTGTAAACAATTAATATATTTGTCTTTAACACCAAGATTGTAGAGATTTTATGCAGCACATGTGAGAACAGAACATATGACATGGCATGCATGACATGATATTGAAAATGATGTGATGTGTCATCCTTCAGATGGAGAAGCATGAAAATCATTTGATCGTTCATATCAAGAATTTGCAGCAGAGAATCGTAATATTCGTTTAGGATTGTGCGCCGATGGATTTGCACCTTTTGGTATGTCTAGAAAAAATATTCTTGTTGCTCAGTGATTGTGACTCCATACAATCTTCCACTAGATATGTGTATGAAAACACCATACCTATTTCTTTCTTTAATTGTGCCCGGTCCAGAAAATCCAAAGAAAATTATTGATATTTATATGTAACCATTAATAGAAGAGATAAAACAATTATGGGTTGAAGGTGTTTCAACAATTGACATATCAAGTGGACAAACATTCAATATGAAAATGACTCTTTTATGGAACATTAATGATTTTATAGCTTATGCAATACTATCTAGTTTAAGTACTGCCGGAATTGATGGATGTCCAATTTGTATGAAAAAATAAAAATCCTTCAGACTTAAGTTTGGTATGAAGCATTGTTACTTTGATTGTCATAGACAATTTTTATCAGAATAACATCAGTTCAGACAATTTTTCTTCTTTGCAATCGTCCCACATTACATGTGCATCCTGATAGCAATGACCCAAAGCCTAATTCTATTTACACATTAACCAAAGAAGAAAATCGAATAGTGCTTGAATGGCTTAAAAGTCTGAAATTTCCGGATGGTTATGTGTCAAACATTGTAAGATGTATTGATTTAAGTGAATGCAAGTTGAAGTGGCTGAAGATCCATGATTGTCATATCTTCATGGAACAATTGATTCCAATTGTTTTGAAGAAATTACTGCCGAATTATGTGTGGGGTACGTTAACATATTTGAGTAATTTTTTTCATAAACTTTGCTCTACAACGTTGAGTATCTCAAATATTGAAAGATTAGAAACTAATATTCCAGTGATTCTTTGTAATCTAGAAAGAATATTTCTTTCATCTTTCTTTGACTCAATGGAGCATATTTTGGTGCATCTTCCTTATGAAGCCAAAGTTGGAGGTCTCGTTCATTATAGATGGATGTATCCATTTGAAATGTACACTATATATTATATTTAAGTTATATATTATTTATGATTGGTTAATAATATGGAGTTTTTTTAGGTTCTTAAATCATTTAAAGAAGAAAGTGAAAAATAAAGTAAAAGTGGAAGTATCTATATGCAACTCTTATATTGTTGAAGAAATGTCCACATTTGCATCACATTTTTTTGAACCACATGTGCAATCAAAAAGGAAAAGACCACAAAGAAATATAGAAGGTGCAATTAATATATCTATTCCTCCACATTCTATATTCAATTACCTTGAACACGCCCAAGTAGTAGTTTGACGCCTAGACATTTGAACGATGAAGAACTTCGAGCCGCACATCTGTATGTTCTATTCAATTGTCCCAAAGTAGATCTGTACTATAAGTAAGTTCGTTATATTTTAATAATTATTACTACTTCTATAAATATACATGATATAACATATTATAAACTTATGATTTATAGGGTATATTGTAATTCTCTCGATGTTGGTGATGATTTTGCAAAATATTTTTCTACCCATGTAAGAATTTAAAATTACGTTTTCATTGTTAATAAATTTGTATATATTAAAAACCATTCAATATATAATTTAAGATTTTAGGTGTCCTATTCTTGTGGCCGAAAAGGGTTGCTTTATAACCTTGCATGGATGCCCAAAATCCCATCTATGAGTAGGCATATATATTTCATTAATGGATTTGTTTGGAACACTCGAAAATATGGATCAAATAAATCTACAATGAACAGTGGAGTATGTGTCAATGTTGATCATGCTTATTATGGATTTTTAGATGAAATTATTAAATTAGAGTATCCAGGTTCATATCTCCGGATAGTGCTATTTAAATGTTAATGATTTTATCCCATTAGAGGTGTCAATGTTCATAAAAAATATAAGCTAGTTGATATAAATCCCAATGAACCATATAATAAATATGAACCATTTGTGTTAGCACAACAAGCCATTCAAGTGTATTACACTCCTTATCCGAGTAATAAGAAAGACAACACAGAATGGTTGGCTGATTGCAAAACAAAGGCTAAAACAAAAGTTGAGAAATGTTGGAGCGATAAAATATATCAACAAGATGAAATGACGGAATTGGTATTTAAGATCCCAATTTATGAAATTACAGAATTGTGTGATCATGATGGTACTTATGATGATGATGCAATTGATGAGTTTGATACTAATGTAAATGAAGAATTGCAGTATATTGATAACAAAGATTTGAGTGAAGACAATGGAGATGACAATAATGAATCCTGATTGTTTTTCAAGGTATTTATCTCCATCATTTGAATAACTTTTATGTTTTTATTGAACATTAATTATGAGCATAAATTGTTTGTTTGTGTAATATTATGAAGGGTTGCCAAAAAAGCTTCTTATTTACAACTTGTTTTTGAATGATTTTGGCACAAGACCAGTACTCATGTTCCTTATGATATAATGATTCAGGGTCTTTGTTCAATTGGAAGACAATTTGAGGCCATCTTAATGGATGCCGGAAATGGTAACCAGGAAAAGATTTATGATTCTTCTTTTTGGAAGCAGTTGCTGACTTCTATTTGTTCTATTTACTCTACTTATGATATACTAATTATTCTGCTTATGTTCCTTATGATATGCTACTTACTATACTTTCCTACTTCTTATTCTTATTTGATTGTTGGAAACTGTAATTTGAGTTTGTTGGAATTTCTGCTACCAGATATAGTAATTTGCTGATCTTGGTAGGCTGTAAAGACTGAATTCCTTATGATATGGTCTTGATTGTGGGTTATTCATGTCAGTGTCAGGCCCTTGGGATTGTGGGTATTCTTTTGTATACTACATATAATTATCATTTTTTAATCATTTAACAGACTTACCTGATCAAGATTTTATTTTGTTTTTTATGGACTAACATAATAAAATTCCAAGATAGATAATTAATACATTTTAGAGGGATGAATAGTTGAATATTTGATAGTAGTAAATTGAGTCAGATTCGTTCATATTTTATATTTTGATTGAATAAATGGTTTTTTAATACTATTTGAATTAAATTATTAATATATAATAATTAACTCAATATCAAACCTGCTCGGCGTGATAATAAAGTGTGTCATCCCCGCTCCATCACCCTTAGTTTTGGAAATTTAGACTCGTTTGTTTTTAAAAGAATAAATCACATTTTGAAAAGAAAAAAGGGTTATGAGCATGTGATCATGTGACCCATCTCTCTTTAAAATAAGAAATATTTTCAACCGTTCAGGATTTTTTTTAATTCTCATTTTTAATTCTTGCTTATTTGGGATCTAAAGGACCAAAATAGCTTAATACGTACAATAACTTGGAGACGGTATGGATAAATAAGTGAAAATTTGGGATGTAAATGACTATTTATTCCCAAGTTAAGTGAAATAGCCTATAAAGAAATGAGACTAGACAGATCAATGAAAGCCTAAAAGTCAATTGTACTATATACATGTAAAATTTTAATGTTCATTAATTAAAGGATTTTAGATTGGAATTTATAATGTCACTAATATAATAAATAATTATATAAATATCATATTTAATATAAGTTAAAATAATGTGATTTAATGTGAAATTAAGTGTATGACTTATGGATGTAATTGTCATGAATATAAAGTATGGATACATAAATGTCATTTCTAATTTCATAAAGGTGCTAAATTAAAAATGACCAAACTATAATAACTAATGTTGGGTTATTTTGTAACAGTACAGTCATTTCTCCTTTGAGTCTTATCAACAGAGAGAGAAAACAATTAACGTAGTCATCAAATTGGATGAACTATTCAATCTAAGGAAAGCTTAAGGAAAGAGAAGATAAGAGAACATTTTAATTCTAAAGAAAGATAAGATTCATAATTACAATTAAGGTAAGTGTAGATATATATGTATGAATTTATAATAATTTCAAATCATATTATTGGGCATATACATTAGACTCTCTATAAAGTAATAATGTTGAGTCAGCTAAAAATATTATATTATCGAAATATTATTTAATCGATAAAGTAATAATTTATTACTTTACATGTATAATAATAAAATATGATTTTATTGAATGTTGTTGAATTTTAAAATTCAAACTCTATATAGTGAGGTATATTTATTGTATAAGTTGTTAAAATATAATCAATTATAAAACATTTTCTATTCTCAAAGTCATTTAATATTTACTGTAAATAGTGTAATATCCTATGTTGTAAGATGATTTTTTCATCTCAAAATATTCATCTTCAAATATAAATAAAGTACACAATCTTCTACTACTTTTTTATCTTTTTTCTTCTCTTCTTCTTTAATCAATCTTATACTACTCTCTTCTTTCTTGTTGTATTAATCTCTAATGGCTTTCCATCTCAAATGGGTGAAGCATACAACCAAGACATTTAAAATACTAAAAGCATTGTGCGAGTATAAAAGCGAGAATCCAGCTTCGTCTTAAAAATAGCTAAAAAATGGGTTTCTGAAAATTTTAACATCCAGATTAGTCAAACGACATGTGATGCAGGAATTATAAGAGAATTTGAGATGCATTATCATCGCAAATTTTGTTGTTTTATTTTAGAGGGGTTTGAGGCTAGAGAAACAAATCCAGAGTATGTCAATGTTTTAGATGCAATCAACATTGCTATCTCAACTTTGATGAATGGTGTTAAGAATACCACAATTATAAATTGCTTTCAACATTGCAAACTTCGTTCGGTAGAAAATGTGGTTTCATAGCCTTTAAAAGAAGAAGACATTAGGGAATTAAGGTCAATAATAAAGGAGTTATACTATCGTAACGCAATAAATGTGGATAAACTTTTGGATAATCCGGGTGAAAAATACACGACCGAGATTTTAACTGATGAAGAAATCATTGAGAGCCTTAGAGAAAACAATAAAGTTGAAGACAATGAAAATGATAGTCGTATTTTGGAGCCTGTTTCTCGCAAAGAATCAATTAGAGCAGCAATGAAACTTAGTAATTTTTTCCTACAATATGATAGAAGCACTCTACAACTTCATAAAAATTTTCAAAAAATGAGGAATGTAATTCAATCAGATATAAATTTTCATACAAAACAGACAACGGTGCACTCATATTTCACTAAGGCATTCTGATTTATTAAAAAATAGTATATATTATTATTTTATATCAGTTAGAACCTATATACGTCAAAAAGTTATATTACTTAATAAATTTATCAAAATTATTACTTTAACTATTCGGCCCGGGTCGGGACGGTAATAATTTATTACTTTATTGAGGTAATAATTTTATCAAATATTATTTTATCTAGAGTTTACTGTATATTAGTTTTGATAATTTCAAACCATAATATTATAAATATATATTAATTTTGATAATTTGAATATATATATTTTAGATTTGAAATTTTTAATCAGAAATATATAATTCATATATTTTGAATTAAGATTAAATTTTATGATGTTATTAAATTAATAGATATTTGAATTATCACTATTTAATTTATCATTAAGTTAAGATTCATATATTTGAATTTTTTCTATGGATGAATTTAAATAATTTTATAAAATGTTTTTTCGGAATATATAGATATATTAATTTTTTGATAATATCAATAATTAATATGGAATATAAAAATTTATAATGTTATCATTAATATTCTAAATTTATGGATATTTAAATTCTCTGGTTAATTCTAGAAGGAATTCTCAGTTTGACTTTAATGATCACTAATAAATTAATGAAAAATTAAATTATACTTTTTATATAAAGATTAAAGTGGATATAAAAGGAAAATTTAACTTTCGGCTATAAGAATATTTGAAATTTGGTCAAATAAAGTTTGAAGATTTATTATTTAATTAATATGAGAACATTACAGATTTTAAATTCAAGAATTATGATTTAACTAATGTATAATTTTATTTTTTTAATAAAATAAACTAAATGTTATTAATTTAAAATAAAATTACATTCTTCTTCAATAAACTATATATTATTGATTTAAGTTATATATAATAATATAACATTTAAATTCAATAACAATATTATTGTTCATTATTTGGATTATATTAATTAATACAAATAATAATTAAGTGGCAATTTTGTTAAAATTAATAAAAAAAAATGAATGATAATATTGTGTAATTTATTTGATTATATTATTTGGCACAAAATCATATAATTAATTGACGGAATTGCATAAATATATTTACAAGGATAAACAATTAATAATTACAAAGTTTTATTTATGTGAATAATTAATTCATCTGATGTAAATAATTAATCTATGAAAAGATAGATTTCTTTTTTTACATACATGTCCGTGGGAGATTGTTAGAATTTATAAAATCACTAGTATAATAAATAATTATGGAAATATCATATTTAATATAAACCAAAATAATAGGATCTAATGTGAAATTAAGTTTATGTTTTATAAGTGTATTTGTCATTAATATAAAATGAACATACTTAAGTGATATTTCTAATTTTATGAAAGGGATTATGTTAGTTATTTTGTAACGGTAATGATCATTATTTGAAGTACGGTAATTTCTCCTTTGCATGCCCATCAAAAGAGAGAAAACAATTAACGTATTCATTAAATTGAAAAAACCATTCCATCTAAAGAAATTCTAAGAAACGATAAAAGAACATTTTCATTCTAATAAAAGAGAAGATTCGTGATTACAATTAAAGTATGTTTCCAAATTTATATTTTAATTTATCACAATTTAAATTAAGATCTAATTCGAATAACATTTTAATATTTTAATGAGTTTTAAACTAAGATTTTGTTTGACTAAAAAATAAGTTAATTATTTGAATAGAGTTATAATATGGATTACAAACTCTAACTCTCTCTGTTTGTTTAGGTTTTTAGTCTCACACACTCTTCCAATTTACTTTGTGGTGAAGATCATACAGATATGCATGTAGTAAGTGCTGATCAGTGGGAATCATAAATATGCATGTAGAGTTATATTTGAATGATAAAACTTGTTTGAATTCTAAATATTGGACAATAGAATGCAATAATTACATAATGAATTCATTATAATCATGAATTCATTATATTTATAGATAACTAACTATACATAAAATGTAGCATAACTAAACACCTATAAAAAAAAGACGTAGCTACATAACCTATCAAAATAAAATAAATAATAAAAAGAGTCATGGGATGATGAACCTCTTCGATCACCAAATAATTCGTGCTCAGGAAGGTGATATGATCCACGGTCACACCATCTGCCTCTCCTCCTTCGGATCTAGATAATTAATATCAACATCATCTGACAACTCTTACGTCGTCCCCCGTTCATTATCAAAATATCCGTACTAAATGCGTGTAGCACTAGATAAATCTAACTCGGCGATAAGAGAAACTCGAGGGTGATATTTACTAAACAGACCCCCGTAGATTATTATATTGATAATAGTTATGACGACTAATAATATATAAAAATAAACAACTACGTAGAGAGTTTTTCAGAGAGTCAATGGTTGCAAGCTTCGAGTAATTCGACATTCAAACATAGAGTCATTGGTTGACTTAAATATACAAGGGATATCGAATGTGTACACATGCTTTCCGGGCATTCCTCGTGAAAAAAATCCATTTGACGAATTACTCAAATGGTATTGACGATGCCCACAAATATCAAATAGGGGAGTGAGCCAAAACACAAAAATCCCTTTAACTGCTCTATGTGCTAACAATGCACGTGAGACACCCTTCACTATGACTGTCACCACCATCGATAAAAAAAATGAATTCAAATCCGACCTCAATCCTACAAAGGAGTGTGATGCGGATTTGCAAACCGGTCAGCTTGCTGAAAAGATTAACAACAACCCGATTATAGAAGATGATCAATAATGAAACTGTGAAACGCGAATGTTGTTCAGAATTAGAAGAAGAATCGAGAATGGAATTTGATAGTGATTCATCTTATGTAATTGAGCCACGATGTAAATATTGTTAACCAGTGTTGGGACAAAAAAGAAGACGGTAGTCAGGAAAATAGAAAAAATCTGAAACAATCTTTTAATTTTCTCGATCTCTTAGTGAGGAGTTCATCGTGACTAGAAGTTCACGATCTCTTCAATGTTATGTGATTGGAGGAAGTTAAAAGATTGTTTTTTTCATATTTTCCCGACTACAGTCTTTTTTTTGTCCCAACACTAATTAACAACGTTTACATCGTGGTTCAAGTACATAAGATGAACCAGCACTAAATTTCATTCTCGATTCTCCTTCTAATTCTGAACAGCATTCTCGTTATCACGGTTTCACTATCGATCATCTTCTATGATCGAGTTATTGTTCATCTTTTCAACAGGCTCACCAATTTGTAAATCCGCATCACACTCATTCGTAGGATTGGGGTCAAATTTACATTCATTTTTTTTTATCAATGATGGTGTTAGTCGTAGTGGAGGGTGTTTAACGTACATTGTTAGCACATAGAGCAGCTGGAGGGATGTATGTGTTTCAGATCACTCCCCAACTAGTATTTGTGGGCATCGTCAATACCATTGGAGTAATTGGGCAAATGAATTTTTTCACGAAGATTGCCTAAAAAACATGGGTACACATTCAATATCCCTGGTATATTTAAGACAAATAATGACTATATGCTTCAATGTCGGATTACTCGAAGTTTGCGACCACTAGCTCTCTTGAAAAACCCTTCAGTAGTTTATTTTTATATATATTGTTAGCAGTCATAACTGCTATCAATATAATAATCTACATGAGTCTATCTAGTAAATATCACTTTCGAGTTCCTTTTATCGCCAAGTTAGATTTAGATTTACTTGGTGCTACACACATTCAACACGGATATTCTAATAATGAACGAGAGACGACGGAAAAGTTCTCTCAGGTGATGTTGATATTAATGATCGTGGATCTAGAGGAGGGGAGGCAGATGGTGCGACCGTGGATCATATCACCTTCCCGAGCATTGATTATTTGATGGTCGAGGAGAATCATCATCCCATGGCTCTTTATTATTTGTTTTATTTTGATAGGTTATTTAGCTGCATCTCTTTTTTGTAGGTGTTTAGCCAACAATTAGGCTACATTTTATGTATAGTTAGTTATTTACAAATGTAATGAATTCATGATGTAATCAATGCATTCTATTATTCAACATCTAAAATTCATTACATCATTGAAAGATGTCCACATGAATATGCACCTTATGTGAAAATGAATAAAAATGGAGATTGTTTATTCGTTTGCCTTTACGTGGATGATCTTATTTTCACTAAAAATAATCCGAGTCTTTTTAAAGATTTCAAAATGATATAACCCGAGAATTTGAGATGAAAGATATTGGCTTAATGTCATTTTATCTCGGATTAGAAGTGCGTCAATCGGATGATGAAATTTTTATTGGGCAACAAGCATATGTGAAGGAAATTCTAGATATATTCAATGTGTTGAATAGAAAACCGGTGGCTACCCTTATAGAGGTTGGAGCTAAATTGAGCAAGTATGAAAGGGAGAAAATATAGATCCAACATTGTTCAAAAGTCTCGTTAGATGTCTAAGGTATTTGACATTTACTCGAACGTATATTCTTTTTAGTGTTGAAATTATTAGTCGATACATGGAGGTGCCCACGACAGAACTCATGAAAACGATAAAAAGAACTTTGTGATATTTGAAAGGTACGATTAATTTTGGATTGTTTTATTCATCGTTCAAGGAATTTCAACATATTGGATATTTCGATAGTTATTTTTCTAGAGATATAGATGATCGGAAGAGAACAACTGAAATAGTGTTTTTATGAGGTCTAATGCAATCTCATGGAGTTCGAAAAAACAAGCGACAGTCTCGCTATCATCTTGTGAAGCTCAATATGTCGTGATGACAACATGCGTTTGTCACGCAATTTGACTAAGAATAATGTTTTAGGAAATAGGTTTGTCAAAAGACTGAAGCGACCACAATTTTTGTCGACAACAAGTCTACTAAAGCTTTGGCAATGAATCATGTTTTTCATGATCGAAGTAAACACATCAATACGCCATATCACTTCATCCGAGAGAATATTACGAAAAAATAAATCAAACTTAAATATGTGAAATATGTTGATCAAATTACATATATTTTTATGAAGCCTCTTGAAGTGGAAGTTTTCAACAGAATGAGGAGTATGTTTGAAATCACGAAGAAAAATTAATTTTACAAAGGAGTGTTGAAAATAAAATTAATTAATTAAAAATTAGACATTATTATCTTTTGTTTAATAGGTGTCTTAATAAGAGTTAAATGTCTAGTTAATATTAGATATTATTATCTTCTGTTTAATAGAGACGGAAATAAAATCTTCCTCTGTTTTAAGTATGTATTGTTGTTTAATCAATCAAGGCAGCATTTAGTTTTTGGTCATTTAAAATAAACTATTTGTAAAGTTTTGGTGGATGTAACATGCAATAATAAATTTTAAAAGTGTAATAGATTGACATTGTCGACTAACCTCATTAGCATAGAATAAACTTTCTTCAATTAAGTAAACGTCTTCTTATTTGTAATCTAAATAACTGAGCCTGAAAACAAGTTTGAAATTAGAGATCTAACCCTAACCCTATGAGAGTTGAAATTAGAGATCTTACCAATTGAGCTTCTAAATATCGATAGTTGGCATTTGATAGTTGGCATTTGCTTGTCCTGAAATGGACCTCTACAAGAAATTTATATCTTTGCGGAAAACTGAATCCAAAAATCGAGATATTTAAGAAAAAACTAAAAGATATCAAACTAGATTTTACTACAATCATAAGCTATTGAAAAATTAAAATAGCAAGATCATAAATATATATTTGTTGTGGGACTACAATTAATATAATATTTTACATATAAATAAATTTAAATAATATTTTTAAAAATTTAATAGGTGGAGAGAAAATGTTAAAAAATTTAAATATTAAAACGTGACCATTTAGATCAAATCAACTCCAATAGATTAGATGATGTGTCAAAATTCTATTCAATCTTATTCTTCATAAGAAACACAATTATCAAATACACATATTTATACGCAATATTAAAATATTTATACTTCATATTTATACACAATTAAATATTTATGTATTATTTCTCATCTGAAACCTAATTCTCAAATCTTCAAGAATTATTAAGAATGTGATAAATTGGACAAAGTTACAAAAGTAAATTAAGGTTGATAATAAGAATAACAATTTTTGAAGATTATTATTTATAAAATCCCTATAAAGATGGAGAGATTAATTGATTTATTTGATTTTCCTTATATGAATTTTTTGGGTTTTTTTATATTAGAGATTTGTGGTTTTAGTGTGTTTTTTTTTTTTGCTTAATAGTAGACAAAACCATTTCTTTTTTAGACAATGTAAGTGCAAATTTAGGGTAATTGATGAAAAAGATAATAAAGGATATTTTGGTAATTAAATTAAATTTAATGCTACAAATGAAAAAATGAATCTCACATATTTTATATATATATATATATTGTATGACATTTAAAAAAATAAATTGTGACTTAATTTTGTGGAGATAAATATATTATTGACAAAAAAAAAATAATGTCAGTTTTCTTAAATGATAAATAATTAAATGAAATTATAGATAAAAACTCGAGAAAACATAAATGAAAAATTTAGGGAAGAAATTACATACTTGTGGGAATCTCTTTTGTTTTGTTTGTGGGTATATTGATGTAGAGTTGAAACCTAGTTAGAACACCAAACAAAAATCCAATTAATTAACTAATCAAACTCAAAGAGATGAAATAAATTATTCTGAAGAAGAAGATTATTTAATACCTCTGGGAAACATTGAGAGCAGGTTTAGTTGCTGCTGGAGTGGGGGTTCGGCTACTTTCCCTGCTAAGACCTTGGCTTCTCCTTTTTCTTTTTGAAGAGAGCAAGAAGGGAAACATTGCTCTCGGGCTCCATTTTCTTTCCATCCAAATCCACACCCACACTGAGCTGCAATCATTAAATGAACTTACATAAGATCATTGTGTCATGAGTTATTCTATTCTAAGGCACAAAGCAGAACAATGATACTTCAATTGAACATCAAGAAAGAAAGCATGGTGAAATAGTGGAGAAAGGCCAACCGAGAGCTTGCTACATATAAAGCAGAATGTCAGCCAAATCTTCAAAATCGTTGTACGAGTGTTCTCCAAGATTGCAGTGAAATAAGTGTAATTAAGATATTCCTTGAGAGCAGCAAAGATTCAGCTATCTTCACAATCATATTTTCATATTTTGCATGTACACCTTGTAGTCCCTAAACACTGATAAAGCAGTTTAAAAGTTTGAAAAAAAAAACATAAGAAACTTCAGCATAGACAAATTAATAAAAAAATAAATCATAAGTGACATCTATTGGAGACCAGGGCAGGCAAAATAGAGCAGCACCTGGAAGCTCTCTAGCTCCACTTACATTTTCTGCAATGAAATGTTCATAATTCCACAATCAAACACTAGTTCACTGAAACAACAAATAACTTCAGCTTCATCAACATTCCTAATATCCTTAGCTTAGCTATTTTTTTCCAACAGATTCTCTCATGAGATTCTCCCCTTCTCATCATGTTACAATACAATTCTCTATCATTGTTGAAGCTACAAAATATCCACTAAAAATATGCCCATTTTCCAAACAATCTTACACTCATGTATCCAGGAAAATTTTACACAAACACTTAGATGAACAGTCAGATGTCCAGGAATAGAAAAAAACATCAAAGACAAGCATCCAATAATGCTTATGAGCAATCCTGCCTCACCCATAGAGGGATACTAGTATTAGTAAAAAAAATACCCTATAGCGAATGGTAAACCAATCGCTATTAACCTTCAAATGAATCAAATCGATCGATATAGGTCTATTGCGATTGATTATTTAACCAATCGCCATATGTCTATAGCGATTGGTCATGTACCAATCGCTCTCAATCGGCAAAGGTCTTCTAGCTATTGCAATAATTGGCAACGGCGGCGATTGGTATGATCAATCGCTATAGACATATGGCGATTGGTTAAATAACCAATCGCTACTACCCAGGTAAAGGCTATGGCGATTGGTTAGTGACAATTGGTGATGCTCATTAGGTTTGGCGATTGGTAATTTTACCAATCGCTATAGACCTTTTTTTTTATTAAAAAAAAACATTCATCAACTACCTCAATACAAAACCAAATAATCATCCACAGTCACCTATTAAGACTTTAGATCATAAAACAATCTTTGATATTTGATACACAAGAGTGTCAATAAAGAAAACAACACTCCAATAGCTACTCCTATAGAGATATGACTCCTCTTTCATCTTCCAACCACTTCTCTACTTAAATCAGTTACTAAAACATAATCAACAGATTCGAATTTGTAAAACAGAAACAAGCTCGATTTAACATCACGGCGGTTATATTCACGACGATAAGAAAAACAAATTTAATGTAAGCCTAACCAAATAACCAATAGCCCTATTTCTGGTTTCACTGAATGATGAAACTCATAAACAACAAATTTTCATGAGGAACAAAGCAATGTCTACAATCTCTAAGGTGTAAAAGAGTCTGGGAGACAAATCTACATTACCCAACTTCATCTCTTCCATTTTTGTCACAAAAGATAATAAGGTTCCAAAGAAATTTAGGAAAATAGGGGGAAAATGATGAAATGCATTCACAAGATCTCAATGGAAAGTGTATTTTCATGCTATTTGACAAGATGTTGAAGTCAGAACGTGGTGAAACAAGAAACAAATTTGAGATGGTACCTGCAAGAGTATATCACATAACTTCTCCCTTGCAATCCATAATAGATTATCTAAATATAAATATTCTTAATAATACAATTTCACTTTATATATTATACATTTTATATATTATACATGGTATCACAATTCAACATTAAGACTTTTTTAGGGAAAACAACATTAAGACTTACGGGTTGGACTTGAGGGAGAGTATCTGATTTCAGATTGGTAAAACACGCACCCGATCGTGCATACTAGATATATCATATATGATACTCCTAGAATAAAAAGATTAGGTTGATTCACATATAGTATGTGATTAGATTAAATATAATACTATCTTGAGTATCTTATAAATAGATAATCTATATTTTGTATGACATCTTCTCAATAATAAAAATTATCCTTGATTATTTTATTTATAAAAATAAATAAACAAAATAAAATACTAGGGAAGAGACTAGCACATTAAATTCCATATTGAAAAGGTGAAGTAGATAAAATAGACAAGAAGATTCACCTTAAAACTAGCACATTTGGCCAAACAGAACGGGCAAGAGAAGTCTTCTGTAACTGCATTTTCAAGGAAAACATCGGATACACACCTCAAAGGCAGCTTGAAATGGCAATGTTGGCAGTAGTAGAAATTCAAATGAATGATATTCTAGACAGCTCCTGATTAACTTCATACTAACTGCTTTTAGTGATCTATACATGGATGCTAAGATTATGTAGGGTCTTTATATTTCTCGCTCATTTCTTCTTCTAACCCGCATTTTTTTTCTTTGGATTGTGGTTTTTGGGTAAACAACATCTCTAAACGACTGTTCGCATAATGCAACAATTTTATGAAAACTTTAATGTTTTAACAAAAATGTCTTTTAAGAATTTAAAATTTGTTTTGTTACACTATAACAAATATTAAATAATAAGGAATATGATGAAACATAAATTTAGGTTGGGACTGGAATGTTTAGTGCCTATTCCCTAAGATAAACTATTATTTAATTTATATGGCAGTTTGAAAAATAGGACATTTGAACAACAAGAATACCTTCAGTTCTCTGCAATTTATTGTTAAAGTACCTGTAGTTGAATACTACATTACCACTTCTCAACCTACAAAAAGAATTACTAAAAAAATTAGAAGTATTTTATTTATTAGAGATCCATGTTAACTAAACGACCTACAAAATGTATTACCCAAAATTAGTAGTATTTCTTAATAACTAGAGATGAATATCAAAGAACACTTATATCACTGGGCTATGCAAACAAGCAATAAATCGAACAATAGAAAGATATATTAGATGCTGCAGAACATATAAAGAGGTAGCAACAGGATAGTTCTCAGTAAGGCTTTGGCGATTTTATTTATAAAGTAAGACTTTAACTATCACTTCCATATGGAATATCTTCAATCACAAGAACAATTATAAAACTCAAAAGGGTATTCAAGAAAAACTAAACCAACTCAATTAAAGAGGGGTGAAGCGCGAATAAAAAAGTAGCATCAAAATAGTTCTCAGTAAGGAGAAAAAACAATTGAAGATCGTTACCGGATACTATTTGATAAAGAAGTATTAAGAGTACTGTTGTATGTGTACGAGTCATAAGGGGATTTGTCTTTTGCGCTAATTATCTGGTTGATTAGATTCAGAGGAACAGACCATCTCTCAAGATCTTTGTAGAAGTGAAAGGAAGCAGGGTCTTAAGATATGATTCCACAGCCTTAATGTAGCTGTTGAAACAGAAGGACAAAGATCTGTGCTTCTATTCTACAAATTCTTTAGACAAATTGGAAAATTGGTAAGAATGGAAAGCATAACAAGTGGTTGAACGTTCAACATGCAAATATACATTATGTAAAACTGCAGAACTTTTAAGAGTATGTAAGGCCTACTTAAGAGCATTAAAAACAAAAACATTGAAGGATGATACCTCCTTTTGTGCTTTGCCTGTACTTTGTACCGTAGGCATCTCTGGAGAAATGATGGCTACACAAGAATATCAATTTATATGATTTTTTTTTAATGCAAGTAAATAACAACCTGTGTCACAAGTGCGTATAGTGGAAGAGTTATGTAACTGCACAGAAACTGTGTCCCTATCCTACAACCAAACAAACAAGAAATTGTCAATAAAAATGTAAATCACAAATGATGGCCCATTATGTTTAACAACTTACCCGACAATAACTCTCAATATTTGAAGTTTAAAGTTCTTATGAAAGCAGGACCTCAACCCAAACTCAAACTGCAACACAACACAATACAACAACAACTCATTAATCACGAGAATTGACTAGTGGAAGAATGAAATAATGAAATCATTACTCATATCCAGAAGAAGTAATTAAGCTCGAATGCATTCTGAATAATTTACAAAATGACAATGTTAACAAGTTATGGTTGGTGGGTATAAGAAATGGAGATGAGTATAAGGATAATACCTGAAAGAGAGTTAGATGAATTAAATGGAGTACTAATTTAGGCCAGGAAAACCAAAAGTGTTTGTCTGAGACTTGAACTAGAGGTATGCCTTGTACAACAGCATGCCTTTCTTGGATTTCAACTGCCATTTGAGTTATTATAGCTTGTAACTTTGTCCCAACTGCTATAATGACCTTTTACCAATTCAGAAGTTTAGTTTAAATTTCATGAAAAAACAAATCAACATCAAGAGAGTTTTGGGGTACAGAAACCGTACAACTAGAGGCACCATCGAGAGCCAATATAGCTATTTAAGCCAAATCCCATTCTCTGTTAATAACTTGAAATCTGAAACAGAAATCCAATCATCATCTTCCTAACTACAACTATGCAATTCCCTTCTGAACATCAATTGCAAGCTCATAACAGAACTGTCCTAACATAATCAAAACCCTAGCCCCAAAACGACTAAATTGTTTCAAAACCTGTCCTATTGTAGATACAAATGTTTCAATTGAATAATTTAATATCTGTGTAAAATATGATAAACAAATAACTAGGAAAGAACAGAACAGACTGTCACAAGAGAATTAGTGTTTTTATTTAAACAGCCGTCTAATGATTTATCTATCAATCCATCTACAATGAAATAAGAAATTTCTGGATGAGTATGATGCTAAAACTACCTCAGATAGAAGACGATTCTTGGGAAGCAGCTTAGCCACTTCTGGAGGAAGAACCACATGACTACAAAACGTTAAAAGAAATCAGAAATCGAAGCCACGAATATAATAAACAAAGGAGAGATGAGAGTAAAGTAGAAATCGATGATGTTAATTACCGATACTCATTAGTATCATCAAAATATTTCTCGGAATACTGGATCTGACCCATATCTGTAGTTCTGCAAAATCGGAAAACGAAGTGCGATGAAGAATGGAATATGTAGCAAAAGACAAGTTTCTAAACACGGTATATAGAATGAATATGTAGGGAGCGAAAGAGAGATATGTATGTGTGTGACCTCAGGGGGATGGTTCAGGCTAGAACATAATGGACGAGTGCAGGAGAAATTTCTGAGGCCGGCGACAGAGGGATTCAGGACAGAAAAAGACAGTGAAGGAGTCAGTTTGGGCAAGAGAAGTAAGGTATTTCGAGCCTTGAGCGGCCGATGGAGGAACTGCAGACTGAGTAGCTTTGTTGTGACCACCATCGCCTCTGTAGACTGTAGCTGTGAACCCCTTTGAGTGAAGGAGTCAGTTTGGGCACTAAACAAGGATCTTGATTCTTGTATTAACAGTTTACTTCTTTCCAAAACCCTAGAAGTCATAAAACCATATTTACATTTTCACAGTAATTAAGCAGCAAGTGTAATTTAAGGATGGAGCTCTCCATTAGAGATTTAAGAGCATCTGCCCTCTTATTTTGTGAAATCAAATATTCCACATCAGCAGAAAGCGGGCACACATTGTAGCAGAAAGCGGGCACACATTGTAGTTGACCAAAACACTCCAATGTTTCCGCCCGCCCGCTTATCTAAATAATAAATTTTATTTATAATATTTTAAATAAATAACTAATTTATAATATAGGAATATTATAACTAATATTCCTATATTATAGTTATATTATAGGAAAATTTGAGATTTTAAACTCACGTGTTAATATACTTAATAAAAAATATATTAATTTATTTAAAAAATATATTTATTAATTAAATATATAAGTAATATTCCTGTGTTATATATATTAAAGGAGAATTTAAAATTTCACCCTTAAAACATATTAATATAATTAATAGAAAATATAAAATATTTTTATAATTTAAAATATATTATAATATTAAAAACGAATAAATTTGAGAATATATAACATATATTCCTAAATTATATATATTATAGTATATTATAGGAAAATTTGAGAATATATAATTAATATTTCTATATTATAATAAAATATTATAATATTTTTATAATTAAATATATAATTAATATTATTATAATTTAATATATAATTAATATTCTATCTTATAGTAAAACTTTAGAATATATATTTATTTAATGTTATTATAATGTTACTTAAAAATAGTAAGAAAAAATATTATAATTAAATATATAACTAATATTCTTAATATATTATATAATATATTATATTATATAATGATGAAAAAGTCAGAAGTGGGCATGACCGGTATAGAGGGCATTGCCCTCTTTTTGCTTTTACCTACAATGCAAAAAATGAAAAAAATCAATGACCTGCCCTTTTCCACGCTGTTTGATGCGGGAACAGGTCATGCGCTGGAGATGCTCTAAGAATCCTGCTCCTTGAGAACTGTCACAGTCAGAACGCCGTTCTCCGAACTCCTTTATCTGCTCCGTCTTCGCATTCTCCGGCAACATAAACCGTCGCTGGAACATAAACACTAGAAAAATTATAGATGAAAACAGTAAATAAAAAAAAGGATTGAAAGAGAGAATACCGATTTCAGAAGAGAACGACTGGATATGCGAAATGATAGAGAAATGATAGAGAGAAGAGTGGTTACTGGTAAAAGAAAGAAAATAATATAAAAAACCTATTGGTATAATTAATAAGAGCACTATCAATTAATAATGACGGTAACTATATCGCCACTACTTTGAAAATAGGCGTTTTACTAGTGACCAGGAACCAATTCCAATCACAATCACAATAGTCATGAAAGCAGTGCATAGAAAATAAATTAATCCGTAAATTATTTCATGAAGCAAAGATGGCTACTCAATTTTGATTTTGAGGCTTCTCTTCTACCTTATACATACCTAGACCGGTCCGGTGTTTTCGTTCTTGAGACAGCGAGCCTGGTATCAATCAAAACCACTCAACGGACGGAGAAGAGACATTCATCCGGTTATCCGATCGGTAACAGCTGATCAGGCAACGAGTACCTAATTTACAGAAATCAAGAAGAAAAGATTCAATGAAAACTTACAACAAAAACCTTGAAATTAGAGATCTAACCCTAACCCACCCAAAGGACGGAGAGAGAAGAGACATCCATCCATCGATCCGGTTATCCGATCGGTAACAGCTGATCAGGCAATGAATTCCTAATTAACAGAAATCAAGAAAGAAGAAAAGATTCAATGAAAACTTAAAACAAAAACCTTAAAATTAGAGATCTAAGCCTAACCCTAACCCTGACCCTACTTAGAAAAACTATTTGGGTACGTATGTTTAGAGAGAGATCATAATATAAATTACAAATAGTAGTAGGTGGTGAAAGTGAAAGCAACCTTTCCCCTATCACTCTCTGTCTTTAACGTCATCTTCTAGGTAGGTATAGGTAGGTGGGATAGACCAGACTTTATTTTTATTCAGCTTTTTTATTATATTATTATGTAACTTTTTTTTATTTACTATAATTATAAAATTCAATAACTATTTTCGGTAAGTATGTTTTTCAATAATGTCAAATAAGTTTAATATTAAGTTTATACATATATTTTATATATAATTATTATGAATTAACTTTAATTTAATTAAAATTATATATACTACAATAAAAATTAATTAAAACTTATAATTATAGCCTCTCTAATTAATAAATAAATAAAATCTTTATAATAATTATTTGTAAAAAAAATTAAATAAATTATATTAGTAAAGAGTCATCTATTACGTAATAAAGGTTTGCATTATAAAAGGACTCCCGTGAAAGATTGATAACGGAGAATGGTAAGAAATTGGAAGGAAAGTGATTCTCCCATTAAGCAATCCTAAATTTTGACTTGATTTTGAAAAAGTAATGATTATTTTTTTTTATTTTTTTTAAAGGACTTAAAGAATATTTTATATACTAATAAAATAAAAAATAATAATTTAAAATAAAAGTGTTTTAATATTTTGTTCAATATTTTAAAAATTTTGGTTCAAACATCAACTCAAATTATTACTTCATTATTAATTTATTCAAACTCCAAACAACTTCTACAAATTCTGGCTCTGTTTATTTTATTTTATTTTTGCAAATTTTGAATATTTAACTAATGA
The DNA here is from genome assembly GCF_907164915.1 of Impatiens glandulifera. Taxonomy (NCBI): domain Eukaryota; kingdom Viridiplantae; phylum Streptophyta; class Magnoliopsida; order Ericales; family Balsaminaceae; genus Impatiens; species Impatiens glandulifera. Next base: position 64,269,064 of record NC_061862.1, on the reverse strand, counting down.
ATAAGAAGTTGTAAAAATTAGTTGTAGAAGTTGGTTAAGTTTCATGTCTATGTTGGGACTTTGGATAAATAAATAAAATAAAATAAAATGATAGCCAGGTAAACATAGAAATTTGAAGCAACTAGAAATTAAGGGAATGATTTTCATATCCATTTTTTTATTAGTAATTGTAATTGTTTCATGTGTTTGCTCAAAATTTATTATCCATTGTTTTATCATATTAGAATGTCACGAGAGAATTTTCATCCAAGAGTTCCCATCACTCAAAGAAAAATACATGTGTTTACGACTTTGTGATGTGAAAAAATAAAATCAAAACTTCAATGATGAGTGTCATTGACTTACTAGTTACAACATAAGTGAAGATTGTTTGTAGGGGTAGTGGGGTTGCTAAGATACTATATTTAAAGTGTTTGTGTTTATATAATTAAAGAGGGAGTCTTAATTTGAAGCAAAATTTAGAATCTTGCCTTATATTGAAGTTGAAGTTGTGTCAACCATATTGCCTTTGAATAAGGCATTGATTTGCCTTTGAATCCACTGCAAGAATAAAGAATAGATTATGATTAGGTTAAAAGAAAATAAAAATAAAAGAAAGAGCTAATAAACAAGTTTCTTCCATAAATTTGACCTAGAGTCCTTTACAGCAACATCAGATGGAAATAATTTTCTGGGCAAAGGGCCATAAATGACCAATTAGCAAATCCCCATCGAGAAGTAAGAAGTTTTCCCCTTGTACAAATTCAGTTGTTATACAGTACATAAACCCAATTTCCCGAATCTTTGCTAATAGAACCTTTAGGTTAGTTACATTTCTTCCCCACCATTGAAGTATACCTACCATGCACCTGCAACAAAGACACAAACAATCAAATTATAATAATAGAGTTGGCAAATCAATACATCTAATATATGCCACACTCATTCGGATTCAGATTCAGATCCAGAAAGTGTTCATTTTCATACCTACTATTTTCAAATGTGGATCTACTAGCTAGATAAGATCATGGAATGTAAAACATTACAAGTACCTAAACTGCATGATGTTCAATTTCACACTGTCGGCAATAAAAGCACCTGGACAAACCATCTCCTTAATTTGTAGTCCAGATTCTTCCAGAAAAACGGAAGGTAACACATACAAAAAACAAACATCTCATCAATATTCATGACAGTATGTCTAATCTAAGAAGAAGAGGATAATAAATAAGTTGATTACATAGAATGAAATCAACAGAGAAAACATGCATGAAGATGAGTTCAAGATTTAAATTAAGCACGCGCATAGAAACACCAAATGATAATATAGGAGGTGATATATAACTGATCTATCGGAAGCACATATATGTTGTCCAAAAACTTTTCTATAAAGAAAAAGAACGAAGAGAATTAACACTTGAAGAAGAAGAAGAGAAAAATCACCAATAATCATATTATACATATACCTGATAGTTAGTCCAGAAACTTCTCTACGAAAGAAAAAGAACGGAGAGAATTAACACGAAGAAAAAGAGAATAATCATCAAGAATCATATACATAGGCTAAGAAAGAAAGAAAATGGAGCCCTAGGCTAAGAAGAAAGAAAAAAAGAAGAAGAAAGGACTTTCCAATTCCCAACCACATTAAACGACTATACTTGGTTCAGGTGTAGGGTGGATAGGTTAGGCAAAATAATTGTCGCACTTTCCCATTTTTCAAATCCAAATCTACTTTTTAAAATAATTCAATTCCTTTTGGAAAGTGGTCCCTTACCTACACCTCCTTAAAATGGTATCTATATTTTTATATTATTCATAATATAAAAATTATAACTTTGTTGAACGATGGGAAAGTGATCAAAATTTATTAAATAAATATACGTTACAAAATAAATATTAATTAATTTATGAACTAGAATTATAACATGAAAATGATAGCAATAATAATAGGAGTGATCAAAATTTATTAAATAAATATACGTTACAAAATAAATATTAATTAATTTATGAACTAGAATTATGACATGAAAATGATAGCAATAATAGGGAAGAATTAAAATTGTATAATAAAGATAATCTTCGTTAATTTGAAATGAAAAACTTAAAAAAATTAATTGTTGAAAAAATGCTATGCACAAATGGATGGGACAAAAATTAATTACAAATTATAAAAATATAAACTTTATTATGGTTAACATCATTATGCCTAATAATTGATTTATACTATTTTTTTTTTCTAAACACTGAAATTTATTATAAAAATTTTTTAATTTAACTTTATTAATAAATTTTTTTTTGTAAATAGTATATAAAGTAAAGACTTCAATATATTAGCTTATAATTTTAAAATTTATTTTAAAAGAGTTTTTCATTTATTAATAAATGACATAGTAGTCTTTTATTTATACTTTACTCTATATTCTAAATAGTTGTGAATAAGAGACATTATAGTTGTATTTTTTTTTTCGCTTTTTTTTCATCTTTTCTATATTTATAATAAATTAGAATAAAGTATAAATTATATAATTTAAGAATGAACAAGTCTATTGTTTTTATTAAACCCCTAACATCATAGATATTTTAATAATTAGATTAAATGTTATAAATAAAAAAGAATAACACATTTTTTAAGATTTGTTTTCTTTAAAAAAATAGTTATTATACTATTTTCATATGTATTAAACTATAGCAAATTTAATTTTATCAAAGATTTGGGATTATTTTTTTCAAATAATATTGACTTATTTTGTGAAGATAAATATATCATGCACATATATATATATATATATATATGATCTATTTGGAAATATATTTTATATATGAATTGATATTAAATTAGATAGAATTTAAAATTTACAATGTATTATATCTCAAATCTATACCATATTCTAAACAACACAAACAAAATTATGATTTCCAATAACTCATAACTAAAATCTTCTTAGTTGATACAAATACTTATAATTATCTCATTAGTAATATAATAAATAATTTAGTTTTACTAATTATAATTATAGAATAATTTTTAGTTAATTTTATTATGTGTCGTTCAAAAGTCTTTGAGCTAAGTTTGATTTGACTACTAAATAGAAAAACAATTTCTCAATATATATTTTTTTGTTATATTTGGTTACATATATTTGACATGATTTTAAAAATAGAGATAATTTTAAAAATTGATATTTAATTTAAATATATGTATGCACTAATTTTTTATTACTCTTTCTTAACTATTATTATAATTTTATTTGTATTATTCAATATCTCTATAATATACGTACCATTAATAAATTAAGAAAAAATATTTATACAACATTTTACTATACTATAGTTCATTTTATTATCATTTGAATGTAAATTTATCATTAATCTTTTCCAAGAAACTTTATTGCAATTCTTTTATAATATTATTTTAACTGGCGTAGTTAGTTAATTATTAAATAATATAAATGTGAAAAATAATAAAATAATAAAGAAATTATATAAAGTTATAATAAATAGTAATGTTAATTTAACTATAATTTCTTTTATCTCATTATAAATTTAATTTAAAATATAAAAAATTAATAAATTAAATTATACAAAAAATTGTAAAAGAGTTTATTCATTTATTAATAAAGAAAATAATGATATCTTATTCATACTTTACTCTTTTGTCCTCATAGGTGTTTTTTTTTATTTTATTTAATTTTATTCTAAATCTAATATATCATTTCAACATCTTAATATTTTTATTTATTAATAAAAATTAATTTTTAAATTAAAATATAAAAAAAGTGTAATTTTGTAAAAAAAAAAAACAATTCTTTTATAGTTTTAATTAAACTTGAATTTTTATTTTTAAAACAATCCAATCAAAAGCCAATAAACAATTTTCCTCAAAACTAGCCTTAAACTTTGTATTAGAGAGACCATTATAATATATATAACTTAATACTTTTTATTATCTTCAAATCAAATGGTTGAATTAGTTATATTTGATTTATATTTTTTAACCACTTTTAAGTTTTGGGCGAATTAACCCATAATATATATATTCAAATTAACCACGGTTTTCTATTCGACCCGACAATTCGGACTGTTAGATAAAATAAGACCGGTTCAAATAAACCTAACTTAAATAAACTTTCCATGCAGGAACAAGGAACCGGACCGGATGAACAAGAGAACCGACTAAAGAAATCTAACCGGTCAAGCTACCAAACCTATCAAGAGTATTCGGAACGTGACCGCACAAAGAAAGGATCGGCCAAAGCTCAAAACCGGAATCATCAAACAGCCAATCATCCACAAGACAAGAATAACCGGAAGAAGTCCGGTCACATCTCTACCAAAAGACATTCGGCCAAGTCAAATGACCGACCAGTACAAGAAGACAATTTGGGTATCTGTTGTGAATGATACCAAAGGAGCAGACTGAATACTTCCATATCCATGCAAGTTTGAGGAAAGACTGTAGGCTGCAGAAAACAGTACTACCGGATCCCTCTACTTCGGGATAAGCCAGAAAGGAAATCTTCCAAGTACAGACAACTGTCCAAACAGACAGTGCCTACATCAAGTAAAAGACAAACCCGGCAGGTTTTTCTTACAGACCGGCAGGTCTGAGACAGGATACCAGGTCTGAGATTGACCATCAGGTCTGAGGAAACGACCGCAGGTCTGAACCTTTGAGACACTAAATCACTGCACCTCTGATCAGTCAATCAGATTCAAGGCAGTGAAATATGACCGTTGGCATATTTCACCTATAAAAGGGGTAGCTGAAGAAGAGTAAATGCAAGTGACTTAAGCGGGACATTAAGAGACAACTGTGATATTGAGAGCATTTACTACAAGTGACAGAGTGTGCTGTTCTAGAAAGCCTAAGTGTTGAAAGTTAAAGTGTGTTTTACAATTTCGGTGTAAATTGTAAGAGTGTTATCGAGCAGGAAATAAGTCTCGATCGGCTTGTACTTGTATTCCTTAGTGAATATCCTTCTCGCGGTTTCGAGAGGAAGGGGTGACGTAGGAGTTTTATCTCCGAACATCCATAAAATCTGTTGTGTTATTTACTTTCTGTCGGCTTCATTATATAACCGATTAACCTAACCATACCGAATATCCAGATCATCGAAACCGACCCACCATTTCCAAATCTTCATCATCCGAAACCGACCGTGTCTATCATACAAGTGTGCCGCTTCAACCTGAAAGCAAACCTCTTCCGCGCTTGAACCTAGTTCAAGGGTTTGTGACAGGTTGTGTAGTATTGAAACCCCGGTGTTAATCTCTAACCGGATTAACCACCACCCTACGAGTGTGAACCGCTAACCGGTCCAACCCCCGGTCCACCAGCGGCGACCTAGATCCTAACACGGACACTTTGAAAATTAAACATCATTATATATCTAGATTAATTAGTAAAAAAATGAACTTATATTGTTAAGATTGTCTCGCGTTCATTAAATTTGGTGTTGAATTTAAAATATAAAGTCTTATTAGCCTTGTTGGTTAAAGAGTTGTATTTATGTGGTTAAGTTGCACGTTCAAAACATACCTATAACATTTTTATTTTTAACCATTTTAAACTTATGGGCAGGTCAAACACAACGACAATCCAAACACTTTGAAAATTAAACATCATATTATTATATATATATATATATTTATATATATATAAATAATGAATAAATCGTGTAATCAAACTTATAACTAAACATCAAACTCTAACTAATTTTTTTGTAAAATCATTATTGTTTAACTTGTTAAATTTTTATTTTCATAATTTTGTGAGAAAAGTTAAATAGCAACCAATCTTGAATTCAAAAACTATTCAAAAGTTCCCAATTATTTATTCAAATTATTTTTTAAATATAAATATTTTTATTATATACAAGATGATTTTATTTTTGGGGATTTTTAAATGTGTAGACATGTTCATTAGGTAAATCTCACTATCTCATAGTTTTATTTAATTATAAAAAAAAACACATTTTTTTAGTTGGCAAGTCATTCAAATTATTAAAAGAGATTTTTTAGTCCACATCAAACTTTCTTTTGCAATCTTATAGTTTTATTTATTTGTTTAACAACTCATTCAAATTAATAAAAGAGATATAGAGAATTACTCAACCTCAAAACTCATACTTTCTTGTTTTAGTTTACCTGCAAAATAATAATAAAACATATATTATATATCTTAATAAAATTTCAAAACTTATTTATGAAAATTTTTATATAAATTTTGATAATGAAGATATTAAAATATATATTAAAGAATTTGAAACATAATTATTTGTAAATAACATAATTATACTTGGGTTTAGTTGTTGTGGTACGAACCTGATCAATGTTAGATTTCTGAACAGAATTTGTTGTAGTGAGCACAAAATTAGATTTTGGAGAATCCTCGGTAAAGTATTTTCACACTTTTTTTTTTCACAATATCTTACACAAATTTCAGGGTTTATAGCTATCGCAAGTGCTTTATGACATGTACTACGTTACTGATCTTCATCCTCCCCATAAATATTGGTAAATAATATTGACAACAGATAACAATTTCATATTATATTTGGTTGCGTAACTTTATGGATCAATATTGTATTATTACCTCTCATTTATAGACCATAAATAAATAAATTAATTAATCATATAATGACTCAAATTAGAATCAAATCTATAAAAAAAAATCTTAATTGATTATCTAATTAGGATTAGTTTATAAAAATAATAAATTAAATATTAATTTAAGGAAATATTATATCACATCAGGAAAATATTAAATTAAATCATGGAAAATTATAAATAGAAAAATATCAAATATAAAATTAGGTATTAATGTAAAAAAACATTATTAAAAAATCTATAAGATAGACACTCATTTTAACTCTCAATTATATAGTTTATATTTTTAATAAATTCGAACATATTGATATACAAAATTCATGTACGAGACTCATTATAGTGTTATTAATTGAAGAATTACTTTTGGAGTAATTAAGATGTCAATTTAATTCCGAAAATAATTGATTGCGGACTTTTAATATAATAAGGTATTAATAGTCTAAATTAAAATAATTTAAGATATTATTATATTAAGATATTTAAGAAATTTAATTAAGTTTTAATAAAACTAGGAAAATTTCTTATACACACGAATAAGAATAAAAATAAATTAAAAAAATTATAATAATATTTATTCAATGTTTAAAATTATTAAAATAAAAAATATAACGATTTCATTCCAAATTTTATTCACTTCGATAAAATAACTTATTTTCTCACATGTTTCATCACATATTTTTTCCGAATGAATCTCTCATCTCGTGACTTTACACTTTCACTTTATCAATCAAATATTTGATTCATATTTTTTAATAATTATGTTAAAATCTTGAAGAAGAAGTGTAAACTGAAATTGTATTATTGAAAGTTGTTATCAAACAATTACATATCTCTCTTATATAGAAATTTCAATACTAACTAATTAACCAAACTAATTAATCAGTAACTAACTAATTAACGGTTTAATAAACCGTTAGTTAATATTTTTACATCCTCCCCTCAAGGAGAAACGTAATAGAAACAAAGTTTCACCTTAACAAAATAAGTCGATGAAACATCAAGCTACGATCATGCAGCCATCGTCTTCAGCAAGCCCAATTCAGCAAGCCTAATTCAGCAAGCTTCATTTTTTAAACTATCCAATTTAGATAGCCGAGCAAGCCCAATTCAGTAAGCTCCATTTTTTTTCCAACTACCCAACATAGACAGCCGAGTAAGCCCAATTCAGCAAGCTCCATTTTTTTCTAGCTACCCAACATAGACAGCCGAGAAACCCCAATTCAGCAAACTCTATTTTTTTCAACCACCATACATAGACAGCCGAGCAAACCCAATTCAACAAACTCTATTTTTTTTTCGAACTACCCGATATAGATAGCTCAATCTTCGTTAGTCCAATCTACAACAATCATCATGAATTGTCTTTTCTTCATTAGCCACCAGCTTACAACTTTCAATTTTTTTCAAAGAAAGACAATTTAACATTCTTTTTTTTAGTGATGAATCTTGTCGACAAACCACATTTTTTTCGATTACAAGGGAATCGCATCTGTAAGTTCACTTCTTCTATTTCCTTCTTCCCTTCGATCAACTTCTTAACCCAATCGCACAAGAGAAACCATCAAATCCATGGTCTCTTTATCCACCTAATTCTCCTTCATATTTTTTAATAATTAGCATTGTGACCTCACACTTTGGTCAATCAAATATTTGATTCATATTTCTTTAACCACTTTCAAATGATACTGGTTTATTATCCATCAACAAACCACATCTCAATCACACTTGGTTAAAGGTTATACTTATTTTGTTAGGTTGCATGTTCAAAACATATAAATAGTATTTTTAATTTTATTTTTAACCATTTTAAGTTTATGGGCAGGTCAACCCACAATCCGACCAAAATATCCATTTACTCTCACATAAATATATTCAAATTAACCATAACTCTCGACCCGGCAATCCGGACACTTTAAAAATTAAGCATCATTATATATATATATATATATATTAGTTAGTTAAAAAATTGAACTTTTATTGTTAAAATGTCTCGCATTCAGCACATTTGGTGTTGAATCTTAAATATAAAGTGTTGTTAGCCTAGTTGGTTAAAGAGTTGTACTTGTTTTGTTAGGTTGCAAGTTCGAAACATACAAATAACATTTTTAATTTTATTTTTAACCGTTTTAAGTTTATGGACGAGTCAACCCACAATTCGACCCAAGTATCCATTTACTCTCACATAAATATCCAAATTAACCACAGCTCTCGACCCGACAATCCGGACACTTTAAAAATTAAGCATCATTATATATATATATATATAGATTAGTTAGTTAAAAATTTGAACTTTTATATATATATTATATATATATTATATAATATATATATATATATATATATTATATAATATATATATATATATTATATATAATATATATATATTATATATATAATATAATATATATATATTATATATTATATAATATAATATATATTATATTATATATAATATATATATATTATATTATATATATAATATATATATTATATTATATATAATATATATATTATATTATATATATAATATATATATTATATTATATATTATATATTATAATATATATATTATATATATAATATAATATATATTATATATATAATATATTATATATTATATATTATATAATATATATTATATATAATATAATATATATTATATATAATATATATTATATTATATATAATATAATATATATTATATATAATATATATATATTATATAATATATATATATTATATATAATATCGTATAAAAGTTGATTTTTTTAGGGGTTGAAAAGATACTCAAATTTATAAAAACAAAATCTTGATCATGTTTATTCTTTTATGATCTCGAGTGATATCTTGAATATATGTATATTATGGTAAATAATGTAACATAACTAAAAATCAGATCATTCCAATAGGTTTTGATCGAAAATAAAAATAAAAAAAGAAAATAGACCCAAAATATGTATGTTCTTGAAGTTGTAAATTTTGATCTTGATTCTTCTTGTATGATCTTTCAGTGAAATCTTGCATATATGTATATTATTGTAAATGATGTAACATAACTAAAAATTAAATCATTTCAACATACTTTGATCGGTAAAAAAAGAACATTGACCCAAAATCTTCAAAGTTATTAATTTTGTTTTTTTATTTGATTTTGGCTTGATGAATTGATGTTATATTATTATAAATACATGTTTAAATGATGTTTTTGCCCCCAAAATATATTGCTTTTGGAGCCATTGTGGCTACCATCTTAGTTATATAGGAAAACACCATTTTTCATGATTTTTCTTGGGTCAACGTATGAATTTAGCAAAGAAATCATGCATAGATTGGACTTAAGATGGAGGGTTAGAAGCTCTGGTGCTGTCTTCGACTGAGAAGATGATCGATTGTCACCAATAAGTCTTAAACCAACCACCTGACCGAGAAATATAACTACCCTACCGTAGGGGCGGAGACATGATTTAAAATCTACCAACTGGGCTATAATTTTTTTTAATATATAATATAATACAATAATAAAAAAATATATAGTATTTAAAATTTACTCGAGTTTTAATATTTAAGTTGTGATCTACGATTTTTACATGTATAATATTTATTAATAAAAAAATATAAGTCTATACCTAAAATAAATTCCCTCTAAAGATAGATGATCATGAAATTTGTGAGAAAATCTTCTCTTATTTTATTACGGAATTTTTTTCTTAACATTTTCATAGCGAAAAATGTTTATTCTGAAGTCGTCGTTAAAACATTTAGAATTAAAACTAAACGGATTAACTTGTCAATCAAAATGATACTATTACAACTAGAGAAATATAAAAACGATTCGCATAAAATTGAATTATACCTATCGAGTGAGAGATTGAATTTCAATATAAACCGACAAAGCACAGTCAATTTAGCACTACAATATAGGGACCTGGTGGCTAGTGAGAGAAAAAATTAAATTTTCAAACTAGGGTTTATGTTAGATAAAATAAGACCGGTTCAAATAAACCTAACTTAAATAAACTTTCCATGCAGGAACAAGGAACCGGACCGGATGAACAAGAGAACCGACTAAAGAAACCTAACCGGTCAAGCTACCAAACCGATCAAGAGTATTCGGAACGTGACCGCACAAAGAAAGGATCGGCCAAAGCTCAAAACCGGAATCATCAAACAGCCGATCATCCACAAGACAAGAATAACCGGAAGAAGTCCGATTACATCACTACCAAAAGACATTCGGCCAAGTCAAATGATCGACCAGTACAAGAAGACAATTTGGGTATCTGTTGAGAATGATACCAAAGGAACAGACTGAATACTTCCATATCCATGCAAGTCTGAGGAAAGACTGTAGGCTGCAGAAAACAGTACTACCGGATCCTTCTACTTCGGGATAAGCCAGAAAGGAAATCTTCCAAGTACAGACAACTGTCCAACAGACAGTGCCTACATCAAGTAAAAGACAAACCCGGCAGGTTTGTCTTACACACCGGAAGAACAGACCGCCAGGTCTGAGACATAGTACCAGGTCTGAGGTTGACCATCAGGTCTGAGGAAACGACCGCAGGTCTGAACCTCTGAAACACTGAATCACTGCAATTTTGATCAGCCAATCAGATTCAAGGCAGTGAAATATGACCGTTGGCATATTTCACCTATAAAAGGGGTAGCTGAAGAAGAGTAAATGCAAGTAACTTAAGCGGGACATTAAGAGACAACTGTGATATTGAGATATTAAGAGCATTTACTACAAGTGATAGAGTGTGCTGTTCTAGAAAGCCTAAGTGTTGAAAGTTAAAGTGTGTTTTACAATTTCGGTGTAAATTGTAAGAGTGTTATCGAGCAGGAAATAAGTCTCGATCGGCCTGTATTTGTATTCCTTAGTGAATATCCTTCTCGCGGTTTCGAGAGGAAGGGGTGACGTATGAGTTTTATCTCCGAACATCCATAAAATTTGTCTTGTCATTTACTTTATGCTGGCTTCATTATCTAACCGATTAACTTAACCACACCCCCCAAACCGACTCTATACTAACCATACCGAATATCCAGATTACCGAAATCGACCCACCATTTCCAAATCTTCATCATCCGAAACCGACCGTGCCTATCATACAAGCGTGCCGCTTCAACCTGAAAGCAAACCTCTTCCGCGCTTGAACCTAGTTCAAGGGTTTGTGACAGGTTGTGTAGTATTGAAACCCCGGTGTTAATCTCTAACCGGATTAACCACCACCCTACGAGTGAGAACCGCTAACCGGTCCAACCCCCGGTCCACCAGCGGCGATCTAGATCCTAACAATTGGTATCAGAGTAGTTAGTTTCAATACTCAAGCAAACATGTATCAGGATAGGCCTCCAATGCTAGAAGGTGATGACTTTGCCAATTGGAAGGCACGCATGCACCTAGTCACCTTGGATGATGAAATGGAATCCATTCTGACCGAATGACCGATATTCATTGATAAAGATAGAAAAGAATGGACGGCTGAAGATAGGAGAAGGAACAATCTGGACAACCATGCAAGAAACCGGATCTCAAACAGCGTGGACAGAAACACATACTGCAAGATCAGAGATTGCAAAACCGCGAAGGAGACATGGAACACGGTCATCCAGATCTTTGAAGGAAATGAAAGAACAAGGGAGAACAAAATAATGATGGCCACACAGAAGTTTGAAAGCATCAAAATGAAACCAGGAGAAACTTTGAAGGAATACAGTGACCGGTTCACTGGTGTGTTAGATGAACTAGCAACTCTGGGCAAGAAGTATGAGAACAAAGAGGTAGTTATGAAGGCTTTGAGATCTCTTCCAAGTGTTTGGGACATAAAAACGATGGTAATGAGAGAATCAAAGAGCCTACGTAAGATGAAACTATACGATGTATTCGAAGATCTCAAGGCATATGAGTTCGAAATGAGATCCAGAACCGAAGAGGAAGTCTCGGCCTCAACATCAACCAGAGCACTAATCACATCTACAGAACCGGCTGCACCTGCTCCTACACCTGCACCGATACCGGTTCCTGCACCCGAACCGATCAGAACCGCCGAACAGTTCACTGAGGATGCCATGGCAATGCTTGCACAGAAGTTTGAGAGGTTCATGAAAAGGAGCCAACCTACAAACAACTACTATGGTGACAAATTCAATGTAAGATGTTATAACTGTAACTGTTTGGGACACTTTAAGTGGGAATGCAGGAAACCAAGGAGGGATACCCAGAAACCGGAATATCAAAATGACAGAAACAATTATCAACAAGCCGGTGAAGGAAGTGAGATACCGAAAGCACTGATAGCCAACGATGGAGGAAGTCTATGGGCTCGCAGTGATAGTGACGATGAACTTACATGTCTCATGGCAAATGAGGAACATGTATTTGACTCTCCTTGCGAAGAATTTACTAAAGATGAATTATACAATGCATTTAACGACATGGTAGAAGAATATAAGAACCTACTAACCATGCTACCCAAGCATCTCAACATTAGAACCGATCCCATAGTACCTATTCCAACAGAACCAGAGGTACTTATCATACCTGAACCGGAGGTCATACAATCTGATGATACCCATACTCTAGAAACCGAATTAGATCCTAAGACCGAACAACCTAGTGAACCGACTAGAGAACTAACCGAGGAAGAGAATGCCCGACTTCAATATAAGATGGCCGCCTATAAGAGATCTAGCGATATAGTAAAGAATATGAATAAACACTACAGGCATCCTCGTTGTAAGCGTGGCCTTGGATACACAGGAAATAGCTCTAAAGACCGAAAACCCATAGAGAAAGCACGGCTTACAAAAGAAAACCTTCCCTTTATAAAGTTTCTTAAGATCACTTATACAGCTGAAGAAGAGGAGACCGCATACTATAGGGAAGAAAAGCTAAAATACGACTATGTTGGTCCAACCGATTCATGGCTTGACCCTGAGAAAAGAAAAGCCGAAATCCTCAGATATAAGAAAAACTTTCCTGAACCGCGTAGGTCAAACCATAGATCACCGAACCAAAGACCATCACCATTTAGGACATTTGAAGGAAAACCGAAATACACGAGACCGAGTGCCAAAAGGACAGTTAAAACCCTAGCAAAGAAGACCGTCCGGTTTATCAAAGTTTGGGTACCTAAGGGACTAATCGCATGTGGACCCGAGTAAATGTGGGTACCAAACAGTGGTAAATATGTACATTTTGCAGGATCCAAAGAAACGGCTAAGAAACTCCGAATGGTTCTTGGACAGCGGTTGCTCCAGGCACATGACCGGAAATAGTAATTTGCTAACCGACATTAGATCAGTAACCGGTGCTCTAATTACCTTCGGTGACAACTCAAAAGGTAAAACTGTGGGCAAGGGTAAGATTGTCCATGGTAATCTAACTATTGATAATGTACTTCTAGTTGAAAACCTACATTTTAATCTACTTAGTATTAGTCAGATGTGTGATGCCGGATACACGGTAGAATTCCTTAAACATGCATGCTTAGTTAAGAACTCTCAAGGTATTGTACTACTAACCGGAAATAGGATAGGTAACATCTATAAGGTAGACTGGAAAACTAGAATAGAATATCCTATATGCATGATATCTAAGACTGATCAAACCTGGCTATGGCACAAGAGACTAAACCATCTAAACATGAAAACCTTAAACTACATTCGTGGTAAAAAGCTAGTTGAAGGTATTCCTAATATAGTATTTAACCAGGATAAGGTCTGTTCAGCATGCCAAATGGGTAAACAAACTAGGTCATTCTTTAAGAGTAAAGGAAATATTCAATCTAGCCGATGCTTAGATCTTCTTCACATGGATCTATTTGGACCGATTCAGGTCATTAGCCTAGGAGGTATGCTTTACACCATGGTAGTTATTGATGATTATTCTAGATATACCTGGGTAATATTTCTACCATCTAAACGTGAAACTGTATCAAACCTGATCACACTTCTTAAGCGGTTGCAAAATGAAAAATCCACTCGTATTAATAGCATTCGAAGTGATCGAGGTACCGAATTTACCAATAGTACATTAACTGCATATCTTGATGAATCCGGCATTAGACACGAGTTGTCTAGTGCTAGGACTCCTCAACAAAATGGCCTGGCCGAGAGAAGAAACCGGACTCTCAAGGAAGCCGCACGGTCCATGATAGCCGACTCCGGCATTGGTCAGAAATTCTGGGCTGAGGCTATCAACACTGCATGCTACACACAAAACCGGTCTTTGATAAACAGATTTCACAACAAAACACCGTATGAGGTTTATTTTAACAGAGTTCCTAAACTCAAGTACCTCAGGATTTTCGGTTGTAAGTGCTATATACACATAAATGGTAAAACCCAACTCACCGTTTTTGATGCAAAAACCGATACCGGAATCATGCTAGGATATTCAGCAGTAAGTAAAGCATATAGAGTATATAATAATAGAACTGCAACCATGGAGGAAACAATTCACGTTGTTTTCGATGAATCGGTTGAAAGCAATACTGCTTCATGCTTTGACCTACACAACAGACTGGAAAATAACGATATTCATTCTAATAGTGAAGATGAGACTCCGGTCTTCAGGCGGTTTGTCCATGACCAAATGGGTAATATTGATACCCAGCCGGATCAAGCTGTTCCACAACAGGAAGCTGACACTTCGGCCCAATCCGAGGGAGTCGGTCGGTCTGACAATCTCGGTCAGCCTACCGACATGACTAGCCTTGGTCAAGTAAACGGTAATTTGGTAGACATCCCTGAATTGAATCTCAGAAGAAATAGTAAACATCCTCCTGAGCAAATTATAGGTGACCCTTCAGATCCTGTTCGAACTAGGAGTCAACTTCTGGAAGGATATTTTAACTCTGCTTTCATATCCCAGATTGAACCGAAAAGAATAGATGAAGCATTGTCAGATCCGGATTGGATCTTGGGAATGCAAGAAGAGCTAAACCAGTTCGAGAGTAGTAAAGTCTGGTACTTAGTTCTCAGACCGAAAGATCAATCGGTCATAGGAACAAGATGGGTATTCAGAAACAAACTCAATGAGGACGGTTTGGTCACGAGGAACAAAGCCAGATTAGTGGCTCAAGGTTACAAACAGGAAGAAGGCATTGATTTTGAAGAGTCATTTGCTCCTGTAGCCAGAATTGAAGCCATTAGGATTTTCCTTGCATTTGCTGCTTTCAAAAACTTTAAGGTTTTTCAAATGGATGTTAAAAGTGCATTTCTGAACGGTGACCTACGTGAAGAAGTGTATGTTGAACAACCACCCGGTTTCAAAAGCGCTGCATTTCCAAACCACGTATACCGGCTAAATAAAGCTTTATACGGTCTAAAGCAAGCACCTAGAGCCTGGTATGATACACTAACCGCATTTCTATTAGAACATAATTTCACCATTGGTTCGGTGGATAAGACATTGTTCAAATTTGAAAAGAAGGAACATATCCTACTTGTTCAAATCTATGTAGATGATATCATTTTTGGCTCAACCGATCCTAAATTATGTGATAAGTTTTCAAAAATGATGACTGACAAGTTTGAGATGAGTATGATGGGAGAATTAAGTTTCTTCCTAGGTCTTCAGGTTAAACAACTCAAGGAAGGAACCTTTATAAGCCAACCTAAGTACACCAAGGAGCTGCTAAAGAAATTCGGTATGGACACCTGCTCCTCGGCGGCTACTCCAATGAGCTCATCCATTCAACTGGACAGAGATGATGAAGGCCAATCGGTAGACCAGATTGCATACCGGGGCATGATCGGTTCCCTACTGTACCTAACAGCGAGTAGACCGGACATCCTGTTTGCAGTTGGTGTTTGTGGGAGATTCCAAGCAAATCCAAAGCAATCCCATTACACAGCCGCAAAGAGGATACTGAAGTATCTAAAGGGCACACCTGATGTCGGTCTGTGGTATCCAAAAGACTCGTCCTTCAATCTAACAAGTTACTCAGACGCAGACTATGCAGGGTGTAAGATTGACAGAAAAAGCACCAGCGGAACATGTCAGTTCCTTGGTGACCGGCTCGTTTCATGGCATAGCAAGAAGCAAACATCTGTGGCCACATCCACTGCAGAAGCTGAATACCTGGCGGCCAGAAGTTGCTGTTCTCAACTTCTCTGGATCCAACAGCAGCTGAAGGACTTCGGTGTCATAGCCGAAGAGTCCCCGATTTTCTGTGACAACACGAGTGCCATAGCAATCACCTACAATCCGGTTCTCCACTCCAGAACCAAGCACATCGACATAAGGCATCACTTCATCCGGGAGCATGTCACGCTGAAGCATATCCGGCTGGAATACGTACCGACCGATCAACAAGTAGCCGATATCTTCACAAAGCCGCTACAGGAAGCTAAGTTTTCTCAATTCAGGCTTACTCTCGGCTTAACCGACATTAGTCAAATCATCCCAAAGGATGCTTAAAGGGAAACCGGTTCAGACAGACAAAACCGATAATTCTTCCTAAACTGTTGAACTTCGAATCTTCAGGGTGTTTGTGGAAGAACCGCCCAGTCTATCAGATAGAGTAAACCGACCGGCTACTTGGTGCATGCACCAAATAACCGCATCGGGATGAACAACTGATACCTGACCGGTTTGGAAGCAGGTCATTCTAGATTATTTGAATTTCACACAGATGTGGAATAACTATCAATGCCTGTAGATATCTGTTCTGAAACATTGCCTTTTCAGAGTAACATGGTCGCGCCTAAAAAGACGTGAAGATCTTTTGATATCTTTCACAGTCCAGGCCTATGACCGACACTTAGACTGCAAACATGCCTATTTCATGCAATATCCCTTATCCTGCAGTTAATACATGTCATCCCATTTAATGCCTGGACAATAGGATAGCCCCTAAACTAGTATTTAAGTGAAGCAAACGTTCACCACAACACTCACAAGTCACAAGAACATCCTCTCACTAAGGCACAAAATGTCTCAGTTTCCCAACATCCTTCAGGTTGATTTTCAATCCTGTTCTTCAACAGACCAGTATGAAATATACAAGATGATAAAATCTTTGGAGGAAATCGGCCTCCAAAGTTTCCTATGTGATAAGCACTCCATCTATCCGGACTCCGTTCTGGAGTTCTTCCACAATGCAAGGGTGTTTCGGGGCACCCCCCACTTTGATACCCACATCCAATCCAAGGTGGGAGGCATTGTCTTCGATTTCACTGAACGGGACTTTGCAAGGTGTCATAGCCTGCCAAGGCACGGGATCACAGATCTGGACATCCCTGGGGATGTAAAAGCCGAAGTCTGTGTCGCCCTCTCTCGGTCTAACGACCCGGTTGAGGACCATGGAGCAAAATCATGTCTGAGAGCTGAATATCAGCTTCTCAACGATGTGATCGGCAAGAGCATTTTTGGTAGGGACGTCACAAACACCTACAGTGTCTCGAACTTCAACATGATGACGGCCATAATCACCGACACACCAGTAAATTGGTCTAGGGTGCTCTTCGACACCCTTATCTGGATGATCGACATCCGATCAGTTGGTTTCATTCCCCAAATAAGCAGCCTCCTTGTGGAGCTTGGAGTACCGACCTGTCCCGGCGAAGGTCTGAACCAAGCTCAGGTGCTCACCAAAGAAGTAACCGACCCATTTTATAGGCGGTTCGAGAGGGCCTGGAGGAGAAGAAACCGCAACGGTGATGTCAACCCCTTTGCACCCTAAGTCACTCTTTCTTGCACCCGGTCTTTTTGCTTCATGCACCGAGTGTATTCTTGTCCAACTCAAGTTTGATCGTTTCGGCATCATCTATGTTTCTTTCGGCTTTATTTGTGTCTTTTATGTTTCCTTCATCGTTCATGTATGCCATTTTCGGCATTGTATCTGTTATTTTCGGCATCTATCTAATTAATCTCGGTTATGTTCAAGTGCATTTAATGAGATAACTCCAATCAATGAAATAACCCCCAACCACCCGTACATTTAATTTCCAACCAAACTGGTTACTTCCCAACCAACACTTACCTAGGGCTTTGCAAATTTGCCACTTCCCCATGCGCCTTGAAAAGGTAAAGATTCCTTTCCTTAATAAAACAAAACTGACCATCAATGCTCAGATTTTTCCCTCCAAAACCGATCCTATATAAGGAGCCATCCTCTACTCATTTCATCACATCCGAAAGCACAAGATCACATCTGATATTCTTGAATCCCGTCTCTCTCTCAAATACCGAAATCATGCCGAGCAGAACTCTGGGAAACTTTCTATGCATCGATTTCAACTCTTGCACGGACATAAGGGATTGCACTACTAAGCAGAAATTCATGTATGACTCTCTTGCTGAAACCGGTCTTCAACCGTTTCTTGAAGAGGCCGGTCCTATTCTTCTAGATGATGTCAAGGCCTTCTTTCGAAGCGCCTGCATCAGGGGGAAGTACATCGTCTCGACTGTAAGAAACCATACGTTCTGGATCGACGAGGATGAATTTGCCTCACTATTCGGTCTACCCGCTGAAGGTTTCTCTGACTTTCCGACTATTCAGGACCGTGCGGGATCTGAAACCGCACAATACCTGTCAGCCACCCCCTCTCCGGTGGAACACTTTGGGCCAAAAACCCAACTTGCTAGTCACGGTCAGCTACTGCTCGAAATCGTGACCCGGTCAATTCTGTGTCAATCACCTAATCAACGGTATTCCAGGAATACCTACAATATCATGACCCACATTCTCTGCAAATCGGCCATCAACTGGTCATCGGTCATATGGGAAAATTTAAAGAATATGGTGCTGACCAAGAAAGGTCTCGGGTATGCACCGCATATCAGCAAGCTGATTCTTGGGTACCGACCAGAGTTCGGACCGGGCACACCGGCTTCCTCTTCAAACATCCTCGACAGTGATTCAGCAAGAGAACGACTCTGGAGAATGTCTTTTGAATAGGCTATACTTTACATTGTTTCTGTATGCCTATCTCTGTACCGAATCTTATAATCGGTTTCCTTTATCTGCTATCTTTTGACTTTTAATATCATTTCAGTTTAAATGACCGTGTCTTCTCAATTCTTTGAACATTTGTCTAAGTAACCGGTTCACATCTTCAACCTATAACCGCGTTCTTTTCCGGTCACATGAGATCTGCCTAATTTGTTAACACTCTAAGTAATCAATTGAACCTAGAAACCGCTCAATCCATCGGTTTCTAGAAGAAGTGTGCGTCATCAATGACATAAGCAAGGATTTTGGAGGGAAATCTCCCGCTCAAATTTGCCGTCCACCTCTTTTGTTTTACCGCCCATAGTTTGGCGCCTTTTCATTTTGGAGGGAAAATTCCCGCCCATTATTGATGGGACGGTTGGGCTTCCAAACCGCATCTATAAAAGGGACCTTCGGTCATTTTATTTCATTCTCACGCGAATCTACTTTCTCTCTCTAAGCTTTCTAACTCTTTTTAAGCGGCTCTCTCTCTCACTTTCTCAAACTCTTTAACATGGGTCGTGATTCGGCTTTGTTCAGACTCTACTCTCAGGTGGATTTCGAGGAAATCCGGCTGAATGGTACGACCGAGGCGAATGCAGTTATTGACCGGCTGATTAAAACCGGTCTGGGATATTTCCTAGGCGGTCCTCACGTCATTTACAAAGATGCGGTCGAAGAGTTCTTCAAAACCGCAACTATCGCCTACGACAAGATCACC
Organism: Impatiens glandulifera; assembly: GCF_907164915.1. Classification (NCBI taxonomy): domain Eukaryota; kingdom Viridiplantae; phylum Streptophyta; class Magnoliopsida; order Ericales; family Balsaminaceae; genus Impatiens; species Impatiens glandulifera. Next base: position 64,248,811 of record NC_061862.1, on the reverse strand, counting down.
GCGACTGTATGCGGTTCCCAAATAGAGCTCACAGAAGAATTGGTGGCCGAAAGCCTGCGTCTTCCAACTTCCGGCCAGGACGCAACGGCAGAAATAGACCAGAACACCTTTGACTCGGCCTGCTACATTCTATCGGCATCTCATGAGCCGATCAAAACATCCGGGAGCAAGCAAATGCTAAGGCCGGAGTATATCCCGATATGTGACATTTTCACAAGGGCGATCCTGGCAAGGGGAGGAAACCTCAACAACCTCACAAGGGACAAAATCAAGATGCTAATCGGTCTGTTGGAGGGTAAAGAGGTCAACTGGGCAAGATCGGTGTTCAGCAACCTCATGGATATGTTGAAACCGGACTCAAGCCGGTCGTGGGGATACGCCGTGCCCCTCGGTAAGATCTTCCTCCACTTGAATCTCAACATCGGTCCCGGTGTTGCGGTAGCAAAACGGTGCCTCATCAGATCAAGGCAATTCCTTAAAAGGACACAGCCGGCCCCCAGCTCCACAGGTGGCCGAAAGAAGAAAGCCGCAAAGAAAGATGCCCCGGCCGAAGCAAAGACCGGAGGAAAAGGCAAAGAAAAGATAATCTTCTCCGACCCACCTCAGCACACGGAAGATGAGGAGTGGGCCTCTACGGAAACCGACACGGAGAGGACCGATGATAGAACGGTCAATGACGACGATCAGTTGGCTCGGAATCCAAACGATGCCGAACCAAACACCAATCCTGAGACCACCGAGGGTGAAGAAGGGGTTGATAAAGAAACCAATGATGAAGGCTACAACACGGAGAGGGAGGAGGCCGAAGAGGCAGAGGCCGATAGATTAGCCCAGAAAATCCTTCAGGGCGTTAACAAGCGAGCCGAAGAAATATACTTGGAGTGGCATGAGCACCGGTTCGGTACACCATATAGAAATATCCTACCGGGCTACACGGAAAAGCAATACATCGACAGATTGGAGGAAGTAGAGGACGTGATGATGAGCCTCACAAAATCCAACACAATTCAAGAGGTACAAAGCCGAACCTATCTCCTGTTACCGAGGATCCAACTTCGGAAACTAAGAAAGCGCATCCGGAGAATTAAGGAAGAGCACAACGAGACGGGATCGGTGGACACCGTAGCGCCGCGGGTGTTAACAAGGCTTGAAAAAGGGAAAAGGGAAATACTTCAAGAAATCGAGCGGCTGGAAGCGATATGCAGCCGAATGCAAGTACCGGTCTATACTGCTCCCGTAATCGACAAGTTTCCAGTTAACTGTCCAACACCCGCAATGGAGGATGCGGTACCGATCTTGGAAAATGCGGTACCGATCTTGGAGAATGCGGCACCATTAGAACTTCCAAAAGAGAATGCGGAACCGATAGAATCCAATGACAGAGCCGATCCAGATCCCACCGAGCAATCACCTCCCCCACCACCGGAAGTCACCGCTTCAGACCCTCCTAAAGAATGGGCTGCTAAAGAATGGGTTGAGGACCGTCTTCAAAAGCTTGAAGAATCCATATCGGAGCGGATCGATGACCACATACAAGACCACAACGTGTCCGAGCTTCAACCATTCAAGGATAGATACAACAGAACAGTTGATTCGGCCCTGAAGTTCACAGACGTGACAAGGCTGCTTCTGGAAAAACATCAAGAACGACTCTCAGAACTCGGCACCGGACTGTGGGAAGAGGCCGGTGAGCGTGACAAATGGGCTCAGCGAACCGCAAGTCTGGAGGATGTGACCTCCGATCTAAAGAAAGACTTCGAACGGGTCGACACGACAATTAACCGGGTCTCCGAACTCGAGAAGACAAACGAGAGTCTCGTGGCCGAAGTGAAGGCGCTCTCCGAACAAATGGCCGAAATTCTAAGAGCTAAGGTGGACGCGGACGCCGCGGCTTTAGCGGCTGATGCTCAAGTAGCTAAAAGGGTCCAGGATGCGCTGGACGCCAAAGTTAGCAAAGATAAAGAGGCACCGCGCCCAACTCAGCTGACCGAAGCGGAAGTAGAAGCCGCACGAATTAAAAAGGCTGGGGCTATATTCCCAGGGTTTGCTGAGAAAGTAGCCTCCCGAGCTGCGGAGGATGCCGCCCGGTTGGAAAGGCAAAAACGGAAGCTGGAAGAATTCTCCGAAGTAAACAAGAAGAAGAAGGCGGCCGCCTCCGCTTCAGCACCGAAAAAGAGACAGAGGGAGGCCCCTAAGAAAGTTCAGATTGCCGAGCTGCTCAGAGAAGTCTCTGAACCGGTCATCCCGAGTACATCGCAGCAAGCCGACCAAGTCGAGGATGAAGTCGAAGAACAACTGCGGTCCCGATCTAAAAGGCGACGATCTTCCGAACCGACCGGGCAACAGCAACCGAAGAAGCAAAAGAAGAGCGCCTATGACTTCACGGACTCTGAATAGGGACTATCCTTCTTTTTATTATTGGCCTTAGTATTTCTATATACTTTGTCTTTTCCGGTCATCTATATATAAATATATAAAGTTATTTTTGAATCCGGCCTTATTTTGCATTTCTACTTAGTTTTGATAATTTTAAATAAAATAAACAAAAAGGGAGAAATTGATAAGATAAAAGATAGAGACTTTTCCAAAAATTTTTTCAAACACTTTTCGAAAAATTCTCCCAAGTCAAAAATCCGGCCAAACAAAACAACCGGCCTACGGTTGCAAACTTACATGATTTTGATAATTTTAAATAAAATAATCAAAAAGGGAGAAATTGTTAGATAAAATAAGACCGGTTCAAATAAACCTAACTTAAATAAACTTTCCATGCAGGAACAAGGAACCAGACCGGATGAACAAGAGAACCGACTAAAGAAACCTAACCGGTCAAGCTACCAAACCGATCAAGAGTATTCGGAACGTGACCGCACAAAGAAAGGATCGGCCAAAGCTCAAAACCGGAATCATCAAACAGCCGATCATCCACAAGACAAGAATAACCGGAAGAAGTCCGGTTACATCACTACCAAAAGACATTCGGCCAAGTCAAATGATCGACCAGTACAAGAAGACAATTTGGGTATCTGTTGAGAATGATACCAAAGGAACAGATTGAATACTTCCATATCCATGCAAGTCTGAGGAAAGACTGTAGGCTGCAGAAAACAGTACTACCGGATCCTTCTACTTCGGGATAAGCCAGAAAGGAAATCTTCTAAGTACAGACAACTGTCCAACAGACAGTGCCTACATCAAGTAAAAGACAAACCCGGCAGGTTTGTCTTACACACCGGAAGAACAGACCGCTAGGTCTGAGACATAGTACCAGGTCTGAGGTTGACCATCAGGTCTGAGGAAACGATCGCAGGTCTGAACCTCTGAAACACTGAATCACTGAACTTCTGATCAGCCAATCAGATTCAAGGCAGTGAAATATGACCGTTGGCATATTTCACCTATAAAAGGGGTAGCTGAACAAGAGTAAATGCAAGTAACTTAAGCGGGACATTAAGAAACAACTGTGATATTGAGATATTAAGAGCATTTACTACAAGTGATAGAGTGTGCTGTTCTAGAAAGCCTAAGTGTTGAAAGTTAAAGTGTGTTTTACAATTTCGGTGTAAATTGTAAGAGTGTTATCGAGCAGGAAATAAGTCTCGATCGACCTGTATTTGTATTCCTTAGTGAATATCCTTCTCGCGGTTTCGAGAGAAAGGGGTGACGTAGGAGTTTTATCTCCGAACATCCATAAAATCTGTCTTGTCATTTACTTTATGCTGACTTCATTATCTAACCGATTAACTTAACCACACCGCCCCAAACCGACTCTATACTAACCATACCGAATATCCAGATTACCGAAACCGACCCACCATTTCCAAATCTTCATCATCCGAAACCGACCGTGCCTATCATACAAGCGTGCCGCTTCAACCTGAAAGCAACCCTCTTCCGCGCTTGAACCTAGTTCAAGGGTTTGTGACAGGTTGTGTAGTATTGAAACCCCGGTGTTAATCTCTAACCGGATTAACCACCACCCTACGAGTGAGAACCGCTAACCGGTCCAACCCCCGGTCCACCAGCGGCGATCTAGATCCTAACAGTTTATACTTTAGAGATATATTTTGTAATTAAGTTAAATAAATTATAAATTAACTTAATGGTGGGTGAACGAGTTTATTTATAGTTTAATTATGAAGGATTAAATTATAGACCTTTTCTTTTAATTAAGAATCACTAAATTAGAGACTTTTCCTTTAGGGATGTATATATTATATATTATTGAGTTAGACGATTTAAGAATTAATAAATTAGTAGGTTGTTTATTTATAAATAAATATATTATAATAGTCATTGATACAGTTTGGTTGTTTATTTTAAAATTAATAAATTAATAATTTATTTAATTATGAATAAATCTATTATAGTAAATTTGGAGGAAGTTGATGGGGCCTTCGAATTGTATGTTTCCTAATTAATAAGCTTAGAAAATTATTTAAATATAATATACATATATATTAGTACGAGGAGGATTGATCCTTCCTACCCTATCCTACCCTACCCTACCCTACCCTACCCTACCCTACCCTACCCTACCCTACCCTACCCTATAGATTCGACCCGACCGAGAAAAGGTACATGTGTGTAAGTAAGGGTGAGTTGGTACGATATACCTTAATATTTTATCCATATTTTATATCTTACCTAAAATTTCGATATGCAAAAATTCATATATGTAACTTACTTTGATTTTGGTATACCTTAATTTCGGTATAAAAAAAATTCATACATTTACCTTACCTTAATTTCGGTACAGTATCGGTATTATACTTTTGATACCTAAAAACATATTAATTAAAAAAATATCAATTTAAAATAGTTACTACATAAATGTTACACAAAATTAAAAAAAAAATATTTATCGTAAATTAAAATATTCGTTTTAAAATCACCATTTGTAAAAACTAGCCAATGTTAAAAATTAAAGTTAGTTAAAAAAAAATTGGATTTAACACGAATAAACATAAGTATAGTCTTCAATTTATATTAAAGTGAAGGCGAAAGAGTGAATTCAGAACCGTCTTTAATCATATTTGTATATAAAAATTTGTTTTATAAATTGATAATACAATTCAATTCAAGTTAGATAATAATATGAATAATAAATATTAATTAATTTAAACATAATTAAAAAAAAATTACTCTTTTCATTTTTTTTCAATTTTCTTAAAGAATCAAGTTCATCATACTCTATCATCTATAAGATATTTTCAAAAGTTCAATTCTTTTTCTTTTAGTCAATAATTTGTGCAAACCAATGTTTCCACCATTTTATGACTCAATAACATTTTATCCAAGCTGAAAGTAGACTCACTAATAATTGTTATTATATTTTGTTTATTAATTATATATATATATACAATTAAAATATTAACATCATTCTTTAAAATAAAATTTTATTTATAATTTTATTGTAAAATATATTTTTGGGTTTTGTTATGGAAAAATAAAATAAAAAATAATTAATTTTAAAAAAAACTTATTAATAAACTAATTTTATTTTTAAATTAATATTGATATTTTTCACCAAAATAAACTTAGACTTATTAATTGTAATGGTATGATCTCACTACAATCAATCCACGATTCACCTCTTATTAATAATATTATTATATCTTTTGGCCATTTTATAGAGAACCTTATCATCCTTTATTATTAATCTTCGGTCCTTTAAAATGTTATTTTACTTATTATATTTTATTATAAAATATCTTAATATATGATGAAAAATAAATATTAATAATAATTAAATTAAAAATAATTAAAATTTTATTTTAAAAAAAACTAATATTTATTTGCATTTAAAAATTAATTATTTTCTTATCACCCAAATTAAGTTTCTAACCTACTCATTTTTTTTACATTACTTCAAACATTCTTCAATTGACATCATTATTAATTTCGTTACCTTACTTTAGAATATTTTGTACTGACCTTTTACCTTATCTCATTACAAATTTTTGGTTATTTAAAATATAATTTACCTATTAAATTTTTATTATAAATATATTATATTTTAATGGTTAAATAAAAATAGTTAAATTTTTTATTTTAGAAAAAAATAGTAAAAACCTAATATTTATTCGATTTTAGAAGATGATGTTAATCATTTTTTACCCCAAAAATAAATTCAAAAATTACAAATCATGTGGCATCACTACAAACATTTTTCAATTAACCTCATAATACTCGTTATTTCACTATGAACATTTTGTAATGACATTTTACCATCTCATTACTAATATCCGAGTTCTTTCGTATGTTAGTTAATTTATAATTTTTATTATAAAATATCTTATAATTTATAAAATAAATAATAGTAATAATATGGTTAAACAAAATATATTTAAATCTTTAATTTAAAAAAAAAACTAATATTCTATCTAAATAAACTTTGACAAATTTGTGACCACGTCTTAAAGTTTAAAAATTCTCTAACTATCCCTTATTAGAATTCACTTCGAGTATTTTGTACTGATCTTATTCTTAATTTTAGTCTTCTCCAATGAACCTCTCATATTATTAATCTTGTGACTAACACTCACTTTCTCAATTTGAACAATAATTCTCCATCACTCAAATTTTGACTCACACATACTATTATATTTTTATCTTTGAGAGATAATATTGATAATAGTTAAATAAAATATATTTCAATTTTTAATTTAAAAACAACTAATATTTTACCAAAATAAATGTGTAACTTACTAATATTGTGACATCACTTTAAGCATTCTCTAATTGAATAATCATAAGCTTCACTTTGAACATTTTGTACAAATCTTTCTCTTACTTTTGACATTCATCAATCAACCTCTCATATTACTAATTATTGAGATAAGTAATATTAATTTATTATTTATAATTTTATACTAACTAATTTGTGAGTTAATTTGTGCAGAATATAAAGTTTAAAGATAATTTGTTAGTATAATAAGTTCAATACCTTACTTAAATATAGAGTAATATTTTGAGGACTATTGTATTATTTGTTGTATCTGAAAGAACAATTGGGGCAAATGACCCTTGCTATGTATCAAACATTGGTGTTAATCACCGACTACTTTTTCATCAATAATATTTCAGACTTTCTACTTCTTGATCTTGATTCATCAAATCCATGATTCTTCAAGTCTTAATATGGTATCGGCGCACAAGGGGAAACAATCTACGAAAGATTTACCAGTCTACGATCCGTTCGATTACGATAATGACGATCTTCTAGACGAACCGAAAGAAGATCTAAGCCCTAATTCTAAGGCTCAACTACTTTGAGTGGAGCACGAGCATTCAATTAGGACTTCTGGCCAAGATGAAGACATGTTTTATAGTTGGTTCTTGTAAGATGCCGAGTGATAACAAAGAAGCTATACTTTGGAGGATGGTCGACGCAACTGTAAGAACTTGGATTATGAATACTATTGATAAGAAGAATAAAGTCCATTTTCAGAGCACTCTTACATCACAACAATTATGGGACGAAATCAAAACACGCTATGAAGGAAACAATGGGCCAACACAGTATCAATTGAGGAAGAACATCTACACAATTCAACAAGGATGAGAGGGCGTACTAAAGATCACTGTTTTCAGAATTCTGGGCTATCCTGAATGGTGGAACATCCAAAGAAAAGAAATGCAGTATATGCAGCAAACACTCCATTTTCTGATGATGAAGATGCACCAGATGAAATCTCTCAAGGAGAATTTAAAGCAATTCAGAGGCTCCTTAAAGAAATGAGGATGGATGTAAATGGAG